>NC_140585.1:806581175-806878675 GCF_964204655.1 Triturus cristatus | reverse complement strand
GGGGGGGAGGATCCTGTCCAGGGAGGGGGCGGGGGAGGGGCTCGGTAACACAAAACGCTGAAAGGAGGGAAAGAAAGACAGCGCAGGTCCCGCCTTCTGCAGCCACCTTCTTTGGGGGTCCGGGGGTCCGGGACTCCGGGTGCTTGTTTTATGAATGAAGTGGATGCAAGTGGTGGCGGCGCTTTTTTTTTTTTTTTACTTGTATTTTAGAACAGCCCGCGGCGGTTTGCAATGAGCTTTTAACAACACGTCGCCCACACACCAAATTGAGGGAAATCAAAATAAAAACGTCTTGGGGATGTTTTCTTGAGTACTGCACGGAGTCGGCCTATTTTTAGAAAATGCACATGATCATGTTGTGGCACACAAAGGAATGGCGCCACCTTTCCCTGCACCACGTATTGGTGGCCTCTGCTCAAATAGTGGCGTGTGTTTTTGTGGCTGTTTGTGTTATGTCTTTGAGTTGTATGGCCGTGTGTGTGTTTCTACGGGTGTATGCGTGAATCTGGCACGGTGTTTAATCAGCTGTACAACGATGGTGAACAAGTATTTGTATGACTGTGTATGGGGTGCTGTGTGTGTTTGAATTCCAGGTAACGTGTAGCTACAAATACTTTATGCAAATACAACTTCATGCCAGTTGCTGGGCTCTGAGACAGAGAAGAGTCACGAGACAGCGCATCTGTTTGCGAAAACACTCCTCGGGCCTGGGAAAACGGAGTCTCTCCAGGGCAGACCATGCGGCTTTTGGCAAACGAGCTCGATGTGCAGTGACTGAACGTCACCTTCAACACTATCCCGCCAAGAAATGTTGAATGATCAAGACTTATCAATTTGTTTCATAAACGAATCGATTTGTGACAACAACAAAAAAGTCGATTCATGAAAAACTGGATTTGGAACAAAAACATCACACGCAGCGATGGGAAAATAATTTATTTGTAACAGCCACTGATCAATTCGTGAATAGCAGCAACATCGATTTCAGCAATAAACTTCATTCAGTTTTCAATGGGAAGAATCAGAAGCTTTGAACTCTCATCTGTTGGCGGGAAATATATGTTGGACCGCGTGCAAAGTGTGCAATATTATTTTCCTTTAAATCGCCGTGTATTCGTTTTTAGAAGGAAAATTACAGCACAAGTAAACTTACTTCTCTTTGAATTTATAAAAAGGCTGACAAACTGATATATTGGGAGAAAAAGGGGCAAAGAACACTGAAGATAAATAACTGAGCATTTAAATAATAAATATTTGATTAGGACTACAGCTCCTTTACCTCCGCTGCGGGCATTAGCATAGAGGTCTGATTCAAGGAAGGTACAATATTCAACTAAGAAATAGTAATAACAAAACATATATTTTGTTGAATAGAAGGAAGAACTGGATTTGGACCAATGCGGTCCAGTGGTTACATTAAGGAATAATGACGCCTGTGAACGAATCATGACTTGGTCAAAACTGAGGGTCTAATTACGAGCTATCACAGGACCCCCAGACTCGTGGTGTCGCTGTGGGGGCGGTCCAGCCACAGCCTCACTGGTGGTCCAGCTGCCCCAGTATAACTTGGGCGGTCAGACTGCCGCCAGGGAACTGCTGCTACTTGGCGGTAGTGCGGCAGTCAGAGGCTCCAATATGCTTGACGGGACCGCCGTGGTCCTGCCAAGCATATTACAAGTTTCTTCTTTGCCAGCGTTTTCATGGCGGATCTACCACCATGTAAACCCTGGCAGTGTGGAAACAAAGGGGGCCCTACAAGGCCCCTTCTGCCTCTGTGTCCTGTGTATGCACACGGGGGGGCACAACATGCATACTAGTTCCTGCTCGGCATGGACGTTACAATCCATGCCGTGCAAGAATTTTGTGAGGCATTCCCATTGCTGTGCTTTTTTCAAAGGCACCGCCACCTTTAAAAGGCACCGGAGTGGGAACCGCCACGCCGCCTGCCAGAATACAAAAAACGTGTAGGCTGTGCGGCAGCGACTCTTGGCGTGCGGGGGAGCGCCATTGGCGGGCCGCCCACTCCTGCACCTCCAAAAGTCGTAATCGGGCCCTGAGTGATTAGAGGCAAATCAGTCTCTGGCTCCCATTAACAATAAAAGCAATTACAATATCTGGCAAAATTGTGCCAGTACCAGTGCAATCTATGTAAACAGGAAATGTTAGTGCAAAAATGCACTAGTGCAATTTATGTAATCTATCCACATGGTTATGTGAACATAACATCACGTGCTCCTTCTTTGCTTTGAGAGCAGAACAAGCCAAAGACAAACATGTTTATCATGCTCAAAGTAAAAAACGGTCTTTAATCAACAGAAAAGCAAGCACAATGCGCCTTTTATATATCGAGTTGACTGTGTGTTGAGCGGTGTTGTTTGAACTGTGTTCTGACTCACTATCTGATGGAGCTTTTTACCCATTAACTTTGGTTTATATGTGTAGGTGTTTCAAAGTCTGCAGGTTCTGCATAGTGGGAGGGTTTGTTTTTTCACATTCATGTATTCTCTGCTCCTGGTACCCAGCCCTCTGCTCCCGACTTTCTAATGGAGTACAGACATCATTGAGGCACACTGCAAACAACAGTTCTGCAATGGCAGCCCGACGAGCTGTATGGCGATTTAGAGCTCTACTGACTTCTATGGAGAACAGTCCAGCTCATTCATTTTCTGTTTTATAAGTGGACATTGGTGACTGTTGCTGGTTGTGTGTTGTTTTAATTAACCTTCTAAATTCCTCTTGTTTTGTCAATGCAACATATACACAGGCTCACTGGAATTGTGCCATTCTGCTTCTGCAATTATTTTTTCGCATAATTATGTATTTGGTGCTTTGGCCACCTAATCCATCAGCTGCTGCATAATCTGCTGATTTTACCCCAAAAATATTTTCTAGCTCCAAAGGATAAACATTTTTAAAAAAATTGACAACATATGTTCGCGTGCAGTGGAAGGCCCTTATCAAAGTAAAACTGGTCATATTTCAGTTAAATATTTCTGTATTTGGTTGTTAAACTGGTATGAATTAGGTGAAATATTTGCCTAGTCAGTATTACCATGTGTAAAATTTCAAAACAATGAAGTAATAATAGCAAAATATGTACTGCATTATGCTGCATAATTTGCATTTTCTTGCTGCATAATTTGGTCAACCCTGCCACTTAATTTGGTGCTCCCCTGCTGCATAATTCCAGTGGCTCTGTATATACATAATTCAATGTCCAAGGGCATCTTTGTCGCAAATGGAGCCCAACAGACCTAGAATTAATTCAGTCTGGACGATGAAATTGTAACTAAGTGAGCTGCATGGAGTAGTGAATCTCTGGATTCTGGCAGGTATTACATAATCTGCCCCTTCTTTTCCAAGCAGGGAGGGTCACAGTTTGAAGGTACATGAAATACTCTACCTGGAGCAGAGGCGTTTCTATAGCTCAGGCCAAGAGCCAATTGAGAGAATCAGTGGCACTCAGAGCAGTGAGGTCACAAATATTAGAACATTGGAATGTTGAGCACTCCATTGTAGACAATGGAGTGCTCTGGGCTTCTACCGGCTGGTAGAAGCCCGGAGAGAAACTTTCCAGTGTTGTTTTCCTTTCACAGCTACTGCTGTGAACAAAGGCCTCTCGGACCCCAAGGAGATTTAAACCCCACTGGGGCCCTGAGAGACTTTTGTTTTTACTAATTCGAACATTATTCCGTTTAGGGGCGGAATGTTCTAATAGTCTTAGAGCCCTCCAGGTGGGCTCTACCGGCCATTAAAGGCCCGCTCCTTTGTTAACCCCTTCAGCGCTGGGCGAATTCCGCCGCGGTGCTGAAGGGTTCGAGCGCGGGCGGGCTCATGACGGAACGGTTCCGTCATGAGCACAGCTCAACCGTGGCTCATGACGGAACCGTTCCGTCATGAGCATGGAAGGGGTTAAAGACCTCCCTTATTAATGGCTTGTCGAGCCAGCTAGGTCGGGCTCTAAGGCTATATTATACGTCCCCAAGGCTGAGAAGCCTGGAGACTCAAATATCCACCCGCCCTGTGCAGGCCAACATGGCGTACCAAATTAAGGCTGAGAGTTAAGGGTGTCAGATGAGTCCATATCATCAAGTGCACCTTGGTCTAGCCCATTGTTTACGTTT
This sequence comes from Triturus cristatus, assembly GCF_964204655.1. Taxonomy (NCBI): domain Eukaryota; kingdom Metazoa; phylum Chordata; class Amphibia; order Caudata; family Salamandridae; genus Triturus; species Triturus cristatus. Next base: position 806,874,551 of record NC_140585.1, on the reverse strand, counting down.
ACAACCCACTGTAATCTAGAACCCCAGTCCAATGAGGTCAGTTGAGGTCAACAAACACCAGAATGCATGGAGCTATTAAATGAATGACCAAGGGTGGGTGCGTCCCTGGTGACATGGAATCGTCCTGTGGGTTTGCAGCGTGGCACACCAGCAATAACACCTGCTATCAGCGCCTGGAGACACTCCGCAATGGAGAAAACATTCTATCTGAGCATTCATCAAATATTATTAATCCACCAAGATGTGGGTAAAGCCGTTGTTTGGGTTGTTGTCTGCTACCCTCAGAGTCACCCAGACATCCCTGATTTTACTCTATCCATCCTGTCAGACCGCGCTCTGAAATGGGTATTGGCATAAAAAGTGGCAGCTGAACAACGGGTGGAGTCATTGGGGGCATTCTTAACAATGCGGAGGCTTGCATCTCCCTGGAAGCTTACTAGCTGCATTAGAAGGGGCCTGCTGGTCGGAGGCGCGAACACTACACTTTCTACCACGGGAAGGGGCGGAGGTGGGGGGCGCCTGCTAAATGCAGAAAGTTCAAATGGGGGATTAGTTTGAGGCTGAAAAGGAGGGACGTGTTAGCCGCCCTTTTAAATGCATTCGGGCGCGATTTTTTTTAGAGTGGGAGAAAGCAGGGAAACGCACTTTCCTTTCCTAAATGAGGACCAGTTGGGTGGTGTGTGGGGGGCCTCCTGGCACAAGGACCTCGCTTCCCTTTCGAGCCGCGCTTGGTATGCAGTGCGCCGGGTTTCCAGTGACTTACGCTTGCATTCCTCTGTGTGGGATGCGGGTGATGAAAGGTAAAGCCCCCCCCCCCCTCCTCGGCCCCCAGGGCTGGGGGTGGGGTGGCCCAGAGGCTGCTGCTGTCAGGACTGGCTGGCCGCCCCCCCTACCGCCCCCCATCCACCGATCGTGGGAAAGTGCCTTCACGTAAAAGCAGCGCATTCTTTCCCCTGTTGTTCTTCTGCAATCGATCTCACTTCAACTTGAGGGGACGGAAAACTTCAAAGACGCAGAAAAAAACACCACACACACAGGGCTGAGGGAGGTTGGAGGGGCGCAGCACACTCGCCGTGTGGAAGAAACATGGGGGGTGGGTGCCTGATTCACCCCACCCGCCTGTTCCAGGAGAGAGAAACAAAGAACTCTTCCAAGCCCTTCCTAAAAACACACCCAATCAATAAAAGAATGCAGACATGGCGAAAGCGGGGGAGTGCACGCGAGGAGGCTCTTCCTTCCAACAACAGACAGACCCAGGACTCACTGCGTCCGTGCTTGTGTGCAGGGTGTGGGTGTACACTGGGTGCGGGGGCCGAATGGCTTTCCTCGACCTGCTTTCGCAGAGAAGGCCGCGGCCGCCCTTCTCCTGTCGCGAGGACACTGCCTTTCCCGCCTTAATCAAGAATAGAGGCCGCCTATCCTCCGCTTCTCCGGAGAGCCTCTCTCTCTTCCTCCCCATCACACAGATTTAGTCCCTCACAGTACGGTGAGCGCATTTTTTGTTGCGCTGCGCCCATGGCCTGGCTGGCTGATTGTTTCTGTCTGTTATGTCCGAGCTATTGTTAATAATCGGGCCCGTTTCCTGCCCAATTTCCGAGATACCACAGCAGGTGGAGTGGGAGGCCGGAAGAAGGTTTCTGTGCTGTGGCAAGCACTTGGCAGCAACATACTAGCCCGACTCCCTGCTCCTGCCTCCGAGCATTTATCACTGCCGATGAGTGACCCAGACACAGCTCGTCTGAGGACGGTGCAGTAGAGGTGACCTTAGCTAGGCCCCAGCAGATGCAGTCCATCAGGGGCCTAGCTTGGCCAGTATGATTGGGGGGAGGGGTACGCTTCATATTTCCCAACAAACACGCCGGGACATCTTGTTAAAACTCATTACATGAGAAGCAAGGCATGAGGGGCGTTTAAAGTACAGTAGAAAGAGAGAGGAGTGCGGATTGTTAGGGGATTACTTAAAACAATCAACATTCAATATTTTTGTAACTAATCAACATTTTTGAAGGCCTTCAAAACATATATGCTAGAGAGTGTGTGTTTGTTTTTGTCAGAGTGGCCATGTAAAAATCCCAGGTGAAATCCGACAGACACTTCACATTACCATGCTGAAAGCACTTGAACCCAACTATTCACTACAAAATAAATGTTTTAGGGGGGTGTAACACCTCAAATACCCCTGGAGCTATGCCCCTGTCTATCATTTCACTGGCGGCTTTGGATTCATATGTGACATCTTCTTCACACGCACCAGGGTGGGAGATATGGATGGCCCAGCGAACAAACTAATCAATGGTGGTCAAGAGGACGGATATGGCGTCAGTTTAGTACTCCTGCACTTTACCTGAAGAGCTGCACACAAGCTCTCTCTGGTGTTACCTTGCACTGATGCACAGTTGTTTCCGAGTGCCGTAGAGGTAAAAGGGAAAATGAGGGAAGGTAGAGGTAAGTGAATAAGGAAGGCAAGAGAAAAGAGCGTCAACAGCTGGCATTCACAGCACCCAACGGTAGATGGCCCTGTTACTCACCAGTAATCTTCATTACCTGGAGTCCAGGTCTTCCTCTTTGACATAATGAGTGTCTGCTGGCTCTCCCAAAGAAGTGTCACCAGGCCAAATTAAAACTTCCCCACCCACTCAACAGGGCTTCCATTGGCACACCTCTCACAAAAGAAAGCCACACCATTCCCACTTCCTGTCGTTTCCAAGATTCCTCTCCTCTTGAAGCCAAACCTCAACATGACTAGTGGGCTTAGTGGGTAGCGAAACTTGGACTGCGATGAGGAAGATCTGTACTCAGAGTAATGAAGAGTGCAGTAAGTAATCACGCTCAGTCCTGACAGAATGAGCTTATTCTAAAGCTTAATCTTTTGGATACAACTCAGCTTGTAAGATATACGCCACACTAAAACATGGTTGCATAAGAAGTTTTATTCACTTCATCATTACTATAATACTGCATTGAGAACTGCAGAAGCAAACGAAGATGGTGCACTACCACCCAAATGTAGTATATTGTACCTCATAAAAGTACGTGGGATAGTACATGTGGCCGCATTATAAATATCGGGCATTGACGATTCTTTCAATGCAGCCCACGCAGCCGCCATCCCTCTTGTTGACCTCCCTTGATTCTGAGTGAACAGTGATGTCCCTTGATTTTCATATGATACCACAATAGCTTACTTCAAGCATTTGCTTACTGTTGATACTAAGGGTCTTGTTGCCTTTCCTGAATGACCAAAAGTAATAAACAGAAAATCTACTTTTCTAAAAGGTTGCATTCTCTCTAAATACATTTCCAAGGCCCTTTCAACATCAATGGTATGGCACAATTCCTTTTCAGTAGAAGAGGGAGAAGGCACATACACATACCAGATCACTTGAGCAATGGAAAACCAAGGGCATGTCCGGGATAAATTCAGGACTAGACCTCAGCATCACTTTATGCAGAAATTATTTTAGGAACATTAAGAGTGCTCCTAGTTCCCCAATCCCCACCCCCATCCCCAAGGATATTCCCACCCAAAAACACATTTTATAAGACATGCAAGCATATCCACAAAGCCCAATGGCTCCAATAGAGCCTTCTGAAGTGCCTGAAGCACTAGCGGCACGTCACAAGGGAGAATTGGTTAATGAATCGCAAACCTTTTCAGAAAAATGATCTTCAATAATCTCAAAGCCAAAGGGACTAAAACATTCATGTGAGGACTCCTGTAGGCCCTTATTGCCCCCAGCGGGGCTCTCAGAATGAAAACTGCCAATCCTAACAGGAAACTATGTCTCAAAACATCTAACGCTAATGATGAGTTACCAGAAAAGGGGTTCAAACTTTTAGTTTCACACAACCTTCAAAGTTCCAGGAATGTCTAGAATAGGTGTTCAAGGTCTACATGAATAAGTTCAGCCACCTCAGCGGAACAACTCAAACGTACTTGTTCCCTAGCTGAAGATGAACCAATGGGACCTGAGGAAGGTGACTGTTCCTGAGTGGGTAGAGCCATGATGGAATCATCCAAGGTGCCTGCAACAATAGCTGAAGGAGTAGAGGAAACCATGCTCTCTGCTTCCAGCACACCACTATCACAAGATTCTCCTCTTGGCCATCTTGCATTTTATTTAGGACCATCCTCACTAGGGGACTTGGAGGAAAGGCATGCTGGTGGATCTTGGGCCACAACAACACATCTACTCTCCGGGGGTCCTGATACAGAACCCCTGCACAAATTTGTGGCAGAAACACAATGTCCTTGGACAAAAATAAATCCACCTCCAGCCTTTCAATTCCCTCCTATTGGACAAAGTTAACGTTAGTAAATTTATATATCTCAGCTTATCACACGTGAGAGTATCCAGGCGCTGTCCATGGGCAGGGGAAGATTAAGTGATTTGCCCAGAATCACAGGATGTTGCACCAACACTGAGACTGGAATCCCCAGTGCCCGAGTTGGCAGCTCTGGCCGCGGCACCACATCCTCTCAAGAACATTATGTGATCAATGGACCATACTCCCGGCACTGACTAATTTCCAAAATGGCCCAATTCTATACTTCTTGTATCCGTGGTCAGGATCTTGGGAGGACAAATCCCTAGGCCAACCCTTTACCCAAATTATCCTGACATAACCACTGCTGCAATGCCTGCTTCACTTCCGGGGATACTGGGACTCCAAATTTGTATTGCAGGGAATTGCGGTCCCAACAATTTGGCAGAGGGTTGACAAATGGGTTACAAGGCAGTATGGCCAAAAGTAGAACTATTACTATTAGGTATTGAACTCTCAACCACTCCCTTGCTATTGGGGATTTCTGGGCTAGAAGAGCTGAAATTCCAGATATCAGTTTATGTCTCCAGGAGGAGGGCTAGAACACCTTCCCCAGATCTCTTCTGAAGTGCGATCCTCTGTACTTAAGATCTTGAGTTGGTGTTAAATGAGATGTCTTGTGGTTTATCAAAAAACATGACTTTCCAGTTTCCCACAGATCTCTTCCGTTTGCTGATAAGTTTTAAAGAAACATTAAGTAGAAATCAGCCAGTCATGTAAATGCGGGAAGAACATTATTCCTCTTGCATGGTTCAACCCTATTAATGGTGCCAATTTCATGGTAAAGACCCTTGAAGTGAAACTCAACAGGAAAGGTAGAACCTAAGAATGGTAATGGTTGTTCCCTACCGGAAAATTAAGATACATCTGTGATACTTGATTAATTGAGATGTGCAAGGGTTTAAACTGCCCAATGGTACTAGAAAGTCTCCAGTCTTTATGTAGGGCAGCACTATCTGCTGGAACATCATTGTGAACTTGACATGCGGAATATTTTGTTCACAGCTTTTAAGTCCATACCTGTCTGAACACTCCAGGTGCCTTCTTTACCAGAAAGAGAATTGAGTAAGACCCTTCCCTTTCATGTTTCTTTGGAACTACACTATCCCCCTCTTTAGAAGTAATCTCTGAACTCCCACCAGCAAGGCTCGCTGCTTCAGCAGATCTTTGGGCTGAGGGGTAGGACGAAAATAGTTGCCCAGTGTCTCCTGAAAGAGAATTTGATAACCCTGCTGAACACTGTCCAGGATCTAATGGTCTAAAATCGAAGCTCTCAGCTTGTCCTGCAAATTTTAATAGACAGCCAGAATAGAGGTCTGATGCAGTTAATATCACCAACATTCTCTCTCTTTCTTAGACTGATTATTCACTGATGGTCATTGTGTTAGTTAGATATGAGAAACTGTCTTACTCCTGCCTTTCTAGGGAGACGTGAAGGTAGCTCCCCTTGAACAAACTTAACACTAGCTCAGCCAGAGAGTTGATGTGACAGGTGGTCCCTGTCAACTACTCTGCTCCTGATGAATTAGAGCATAATTTCAACCTATGCCTACTACAAACCTTTGATCAGTTCCTCTATATGAGGAAAAATAACACTAGTTCCCCTTCGACCTAAGAGCCATTAGTTTACTTCTGTACCTAAACTGGAGAGATTTAAGGTGCAAGCGGTAGAACATATCTGGTGTCATCGTTATTCTAGTGTCACCCGTGCAGCTTATCTGAACCAACTCAAGCACTATAAATGATGACTCTTTCTTGCAAAAGCCACATTTTTTTGGGTGATTCTATGACACTAGCTGTTAGCTTTCCCCGAGCTGGCTTTTAAATGGTGTCAGAGCTTACACGTCTTGGCAGCACTAGAATGCTCACTTCCCCTTTGCATGCCCAATGCGACATGATGGCAATTGCCAGATGTCTTTTAATTCTAATGCCAAACAACAGCAGAGATCAAAATGTTCTTTCTTCTGCGCTCTTCGTAGTATGTCAGGGGAGTTGGTGCTGGCTTTACTTTTATCCTGAGAGTCTGTCTCTCGGCATGACATTTATTTGTTAGCCGTTCTTAAATCATTAGTCTCTTATTTCTATTCTCAATGCCTCCTTCTCTGGTAAAGGCAGCTATAGATACATTTCATTCCTCCCTGAAACTTCTAAAATTGTGGAGCAATACCTCACCCTCTCGCGGTACCTGCAAAAGCACCACAATTAAGAATCCAGACTGATTCAATTTCGAACAGGAATGGGAACTGAGACCGTCTTAGTTGCTGTTTTATATTACCATAGTTTGGGATTAGGTGAGGGTGTCCATAGCTGTTGTAGGAAGCTGGCTCATTATGTGATATATCAAGAACCTGACATACCGTGTAAAGAGTCCAGGAGTTCCCCTATGAGTGGACAGGGGCTTGCTATGCAATCCCAAAGTGCTCTATTAGGGGGTAGTGTGGTCGAGCAACTTTAGGCTTAATACAGAGGAGTGCTTGACATTTGCAAATGCACACAATGAACAATGAATGACACACATGACTGAAGAAGGAGAGCCACACAAATGTATAAAAATGACTAGTATCTTTATATATGTTTAGCATAACAGAAAAACCGTTCAGATAAGTAAATTTTAAACTATAAATTCTTTGCACTTAAAAAGTGGATACTGTGCAATTTCCCTAAGGAAGGAAGGACACGTTCTGCAAACCGGTACAGTACAGCATCTTACAAGACCAATCTCAAGGAGATAAGGTGAGGGGTGGGCAAGGTCCAAGGTAGCACCAACAGAGCACCACCAGTGGCGTAAGGGTGGCCGGGTGCAGGGCACAAAACAGCACCAGGAGCCTGTTAGACATAGCCCTTCTTAGGAGATTGCCCTAAAACGTTTTGCTTTTTTCCTCCTGGTTTTTGATGATTTTTTTTCGTGGTCTTGGGACTCTGGACACTTTCCCACTGTAATGCAGTGGGAAATTACATGCGCCCTTCCTACATGTGCTAGGAAGTGGTGCTTATCTGATTGGTTTAGGTGCTGTACCTGTGAATACCCTCGAAAGAGGTATATCACATACCCAGGGCAGGTACTAGTATTAATGGGCCACAGCACTTATTGTGCCACCCACAAGAATAGCTTTTCAAACATGTCTCAAATCTGCCATTGCAGGCCTGTGTGTGCAGAGGTGCACATATGCTCAGGTTGACATTGCTTTAACCATTAGCCAATGCTAAGTGGGCTGTTCATAGCCACTAGGACACCCCTAGGGTAAACCCTTGGGGGTGGGGCAAGTGGGAGTAAAAAGGCAGGGCATATACACATGTGTGTTCCCTGCCCAGGTACTGAATAATCCCCATGTGGGTTTTCCCTACTAAGGAGGTCTGCTCTTCCCCTGGGTCAACATGGTGGAACTGTTAAATGACTTTTAAACTGCAGTTTTAGCTTACAGCAGGGAGTTGCTTCATGGTGTTTTCAAACATGTCTCCGGCCTGCCATTCCAGGCCTGGGTGTGTGCATTTGCACTTATGCTCAGGTTGGCCTTTCTAAATCATTGGTCAATGCTGAGGGCGGCTTTCGCTAACAATAGAGAACCCCTAGTGTGAGCCCTGGGAATGGAGAGGGGTGTGGGGCAAGTGATAGGTGAAAGGCAGGGCAGGTACACATGTGTGTTCCATGCCCAGGAGGTGAAGAACCCCCATTAGTGTTTTCACTACCTATGATATTTGCTCTCTCCAAAGGTTAACATGGGAGAACGGCTGAGATTACCTCAAGCTGCAGTGGTGGTTTACTATGGAAAATGCTCATATTGTTTACTATCATTGGATTCACAATGACAAATCCTCCCCTGTGGTAAAGGTGGATTTGCCATTAATAGCTTAAAAATTCCACTTCTTGAAAGTGGACATTTCTCTGTGCTAAACTCTTTCATGTGCAATTTTGTTTGACTCCAGTCCACCCTGGAGGCTGGAGGATCACATCTTTGCATTCCCCAGAGACAGCTATAAATATTAGGCATGCAACTGGAATGACAGACATTTGCTATTTGAGGACTTGGCTGGATAGATTAGGGGGCGGTTGACACTAGGCCTGTGGAAAGCCAGATCATGGCCCCACTAAAGATTAAGATCTGCATTCCAAGGCCTCATGGAAGACAGGACTGAATTTTAGGGACAACATCTGTGATTCAAGGGGGCACCATTTGAACCACTCCTTACTTCAAAGGCACACTACACTGTAACTACTGGTGCCATACTTCAGCAGGGGAGAGACATGCGTGTTGGGGCCTGTCATCCTGGTCTGCGTGGTGCCCACTGCCAGAGGAGTCTTTTGCGCATAAGGAGGAGACTGCCATTGGAAAGGACCCTGCGCCCTGCCTGAATAGTGGCTGGCCTGGGCCAACTACCTGCTGCCGCGTGGCGCCCTTAAGTGTGATCTCCAAGCAGTTGCGGCCCGTGCAGGTAAGAGCGGTGGGGCAGGGTGGGGGGGATTCGACAGACGACGACGAGGGAAATTAAATAAATAATTAAATTTCCCTTGTCGTCATCTGTCTAATCTCCCCCATCCCGCCCCACCGCTCTTATCTGCATGGGCCGCTCCCATCTCCAAGGGCTTGTTGGCTTGCCCCTTGTTCTTTGTGAGGTCTCAGAGACATCAAAGACCTCCTGTGGGAGATCTACAATGTCTATGTATTTCCCCTGGAGAGCAGTGCCCTCTCAAGCACTACTTCATCTGCTGGATCCTGACTGCATTGCCGGGTGAGTGTGGAACTAAGTATTGTGCATGGAGACTGGATTTCCTTGTGCGGAGCCCCCAAATTGTGCCTGCATCTAAAGAGTGTGGCTCCTGCATCGTGGGACCTCAGCACACACATGCGTCTGGTGAGCAGATTCACCGGTTGCGGAACTCAGCTTTGCCCTCTTCGCTGTCTGTGCCTCATTTCTGTTATGCGGCATGCCAACTGCATGCTCATTGCGTGCAGGGTCTGATTCACAGGTTGCAACCCTTGGAGGGACGGTGCATCCGTCATAGTGCCTTATTCTACCTCATGCGGTACTACTGAACGTGTGTGTGGGACCAGATTGTCTGGTGCGACTCGTATCATCATGCACCAGATGTTCTGCCTCATTCCAGGGAGGTACGGTGAACTCAACTGTGGATTGATTGTAACCAGATTGTCTGGTGCGATTAGTATCATTGAGCACCAGACGTTGTGCCTCATTTCAGGGAGGTATGGCGAACCTGTCTGTGGGTGGATTGTAACCAGATTGTCTTGTGCGACTCGTATCGTTGCACACCAGATGTTGTGCTTCATTCCAGGGAGGTATGGTGAACTTGACTGTGGGTTAACTAAACGGATTGTCTGGTGTGACTCATATCATCGCGCACCAGACGTTGTGCCTCATTTCCAGGGAGGCACGCTAAACCCAACACTGTGTTGATTGGGGTTGGATTGTCTGGTGCAACTTGGATCATCGCACACCAGACTTTGCGCCTCATTTCCAGGGAGGCTCGGAGAACCTGACTCGTGGTTCATTGTGACCAGATTGTTTGTTGCGCACCAGACATTGTGTATCACTTTCCGTGGGGTGTGAGGACAGATCCACCCCCCAGTCACAAAGTGTTCCGTCTAGCCTCAGTGCTGCGAATCAATTGCCCTCTCCTCACCCAGCCTGACAACTTTGTTTTGTTAGGTAGCGTCGCCCAGATCTGGCCTGGGTGGTGAGAGTTAGTGACTGGGCTAAGGAACACTTTCGAGAGCGATTGGAAGTGGGTCGAGAGACTGCATGAACCCTCTGTGGCACACAGAACTGGGCTGGTGCCGGAAGTCGAATTAAGGCACGTCTTGATTGAACTAGGCCTAGGCGGAGCTCACAGAGTTTCACTGTGGGCAGTGTAGTGGAGGGGTAACTGAGAGGTGGGGGAGGGATTGTGTGTAATTCATATTATCAACTGACCTGCTGGATATCATTTGCACTGTGTTACGGTGCCGAGTGCCTGTATGTGTGCGAGTGTGCTTCATACGGACTGTCCGATAGCCTTTGCACTGCGTTACAGTACTGTGTGAGTGTGGGAGAGTGTGCTGCATGAGAACAGCCTGTTATTAGTTGCACCATGCAACGGTGTTATTTAACTTGTGTGTTTCATTACCTAATGAATACTCCATTTTGACATTGGTTTTACCCGTGCGGCCTAGGACCATGGTGCTGTTAAAAAGTGTTATAAATTCCTGTGTGTACACATTTCTGATATCATTGTGACCAGGGGTACATCCTAGAACTATGTGGATTTGAATTGTGTCATTTGCTTGGGTAGGCCCAGATCTGACAATGTGTTGCACCGCATAAAGGTGCTGGGGTAAAATAGGATTTTTCCCAAGTGTGCATGTTGCTGATGTTATATTAACACTGTTGGTAAGAGTGATTATCCGGTCATACAACTGATATGATTGTAAGAAAACAACTTCAAGCTGTCATAGCCCTACAAGCTAAAGTTCAATGCCCAGGATCAGAACAAAATCTAGTGCTTCAAGGTTTTACTTTCTACACGGAAATGAGTTTGGTGATGTGATGAGGGATGAAATAAGATAAAACGCATAACTCTTGCCTACTTTATTAAAAGCCAATTAGCAACTTATGGATCAGTGCTGAACCAACCACTGGCTGTATACTGCAGAACATTTGAAGTATACAGTAAATCTGCACATAACCTCAAGATCTGCCAAAGTACTAAGAACACTGTTGAATTTGAAAAAAGTACTGATAACTAGGACATATCTGGCCTTGTGTTTAGCGTGGTATGCATGTATAGACCAAAAGCACTGGGCAATAGAAATGAATTAAATCTAGAAAGTGTAGTGTACACTGCTATAATGCTGTAATGGTTGTGATAAAGCTGTTTCTGGGTTGCAGCCACCAAGATAGTTGTGATCTATAGTTTATAGGTTCAAATCCCAACAAGACCAACCAGCTCATTAAATAAGGAGGGCACTGGCCTGTTCTACTCAATATATTCCCTGCAGAAGGAAATAAGGAGTAACAGATATACAACAGTGTGCACAAGCTTCAAACTGCATTGTCGTCTTGTGGTGTGTCCACCTAAGTTGTTTGTGAGTTTTGCTTCATAAAATAGTCTAGTAACTAGTTTATAGTCTGACCACATTACTAGGTGGCCAATGCAACTATTATACTGCTTAATTACCAATGACGGTACTCTCTCTTTCTTCCAATTGATGCTGCCATTATGACTCATGGAACAATGACTTTATATTCATAACGTAGTTTGAAAAAGCTCTTGGCATACCTGCCCAAGTGATATGTCATGTTATGTTATGTTAACGTAATTTATATAGCGCGCGATTACCACAAGAGGTGTCCTGGCGCTGTCCATTACTCCATAAACCTAGCTCCAGAATCATTTGACAAACAGCCAAGTCTTCCGTGCTTTCCTAAATTGAAATAAATTTTTCATGCAATGCATGTGAGAAGGCAGACCGTTCCACAACCTTGCCGCACCGTATGAGAAACTACGGCCGCCCAGTTAACTTTCTTTGTTAGGGGGACCTTGATCAGATTAGCATCAGACGATCGGAGGTGTCGGGCAGGGTTATACCTTTTAAACCTGTTAATCAGGAAGTCTGAGCCTTCTCCGTGTAGGGCCTTAAAGACCAAACAAAGTGACTTAAACTGGACCCTACACTTAATAGGAAGCCAGTGTAGGTCTTGAATGGCCTTAGATACATGAGAAGATTTAGGGAGGCCAGTTAGGAGTCTGGCAGCGGCATTCTGCAGCAACTGTAGTCTGTGCAGCAGGCCTTCCTGAATGTTGAGGTATAGACTGTTGCAGTAATCCAATCTTGATGTTATCAGGGCCGCTACAACAGTCTGTCGATGTTCCTGAGGAAGAAGGAACAAAATCTTCCTCAACATTCTCAGAATGTAGCTAGTTTTGGAGGCTACCGTCTTTACCTGTAACGTCATGGATAGTTTCGCATCCAATACCATTCCAAGGTTCCTAACTTGATTTACCGGAGTGGGAAGTGCCCCTAGTTCCTGCGGCCACCATACTGGGGTCCAAAAACTAGGGTTGTTCCCAAATAGCATCACCTCGGTTTTGTTAGAATTTAACCTGAGGCAGTTGTTTGCCATCCATCGAGCCACTTCTGACATACAGGACTGAAAATTCTGGTCCACCCCAAGTTCATGGCCGGGTAAAAGAGACACAACAATTTGCGTATCATCCGCATAGGAGGTTACGCTAAAGCCGTGGTCTCTGATAATGGGCGCTAGGGAGGAAACATAAATATTGAACAATGTGGGACACAGCGAGGATCCCTGTGGGACCCCACAGGGCAGTGAAAAAGGTTGGGAAGCAAAGTTTTCCAAGGAAACTATTTGGCTCTGATCGGAAAGAAAGGAGTTTAATAGGTCCCATGCCTTTTGCTGAATTCCACTTTTCCTAAGTTGGTCCATTAACAGGCCATGATGGACCGTGTCGAAAGCAGCGGATAGGTCCAAAAGGATCAAAGCTGCTTTTCCACCCCGATCCACCGTGAACCTGATCTGATCCGTAGCCGCGATCAGCGCGGATTCGGTGCTATGTCCCTCCCGAAATCCGTGCTGCGAAGGATCCAGAAGAGAAGTGTTCCTCACAAAGATTGTGAGTTGATGGTTTAGCGCCCTTTCAACTAGCTTAGCCGGAAATGTAAGGCGCGAAATGGGTCGGAAGTTATTTGGATCGGAAGGGTCCAAACTAGGTTTTTTCAACAAGGGGAGGATAGACGCCTTTTTCCAGACTCCTGGAAATACCCCTTCATCAAACATACCGTTGAAAATTGCTGTAAGATGATTGGCAATCGGTGCTGGTGCCAGTTTGATGACTTTAAGCGGGCAGGGGTCGAGAGGGGATTTGACTTTAACTATCAACTCCAAGGTGTCCTGAAAGGTGAGATGTCTAAACTCCTTAAGGACAATTGGTGGCGGAGTTTCACTGGGCTTAGTCGCGCCCTCCTGATTCCTCTGAATCGGGCCACTGAGACTGGTGAAGATAGTATTCACTTTGTTCTGAAAGAACAGAGCTATCATTTCACATAACTCGGTGCTGGCCGGTACTGAGGCTGGTTCTACTAGGGACATTTTATTAATAGTGGTGAAAATCTCTTTCGTAGGATTTTTCGCTGCTGTAAACTGAGCGGCAAAATGCTTTTGTTTGGCTTCCCTTAGCATACGTTTGTATTTGGCCAAGTTTGCCAGATATGCCTGTTTTTCTCCTTCCATATATGTCTTCCTCCAATTACGTTCTGATCTCTTGCATACGCATTTTTGCGCTTTCAATTCGGTTGTGTACCATGGGGCTGAGGGCGTAGTTCTGTTAAAAACCGCTAGTTTGGGCGGCGCCAGATTTACGCAGGCCTGGGTAAGCCAGTTTGTATAGGACAGAGCCGCCTCCTCCGTATTCCTGGGAATGGGTGTAAGTGAAGTGGAGAGTACCCTAGATAAGGTCTCCGCTTCTACCCTGTTCCAGGCTCTGACTACTTTGGCCACTGTTTGGGGACGCCCCTTGGATAGGTGGGGAGTGGGTGTAATATTAAACCTGACTCCCGCGTGGTCTGACCAGACCAGCGGTATCAAAGCTGTGAACGCTAATTCCGCTATATTGGAAAAGATCCCATCGAGTGTGTGACCCGCCTGATGGGATGGACCCGTTACATGTTGCATCAGCTCCGCGGTTTCCATCATATTAAGGAGTCGTGCTGTATCTGGATCCTCAGGCCGCTCAAGATAAAAGCTAAAATCCCCTAATATGGTATACAAATTCTCCAACAAGGCCTCCTCAAAAAGGGTACCCGAGGAGGAGAAAAACGGTAATTTAGTGCCCGGGGGTCTATAAATGAGGGTGCCTTTAAAGGAGAAATGACTCATAAGTCTCAAGTTGAAGGCAAGTGCTTCGCACGCTGGCAGTGCTTTAAAAGTACCCTGTATTGAACTATGATATAAAATGGCAATGTTGCTTGAACTAGGTCTGGCCCGGATGCCTCGTCCGTCCAAGTCTCACTGATAAATGCAATTTTAATGTTTAACTCCAGCAGCAGCTGAGAACATTCCATGCTGTGTTTTACCAGAGATCTGGCATTAATGAGGATACAGGGAAAAGCCTCTGTGGCCATATTAGTGGAGGGGCCCTCAGTAGCCCTGGACTTAATGTATTCCGGGAGAATCAGGGCTAAAGGCCAAGAGCAGTTGGAGCAGGGGCCGAGGGACCAAGCCATCTTGGACTCTGCCAATATCTGAGAGCACTTGGCATTACACTCCCTCAAAGTTAACTCCAACAAGGAGGCTCTCGAGTAAACGAGGCGTTCCCGGAGGCCTGAGGAAAAATGGACAGGGGGTAGTGCGCTGAGCGCGGTCCGGGTGCAGACGGGCGCAGACGGGCTTGCCTTAGGCGCGCCTTCGGCGCGCCAGCGGCGCGCTCGCTGCGCACGTCCGCTGCGCGGTCGCACCAGTGCCCCTAATATAGGTATTGTGAAAACAACTAGACCGCCTAAACCGCCCCTGCCTCTCTAAGATGGCCGCCGTTTCCACCAGCCCGATCCGTAGGTGGAACCTGCTCGGATCTGGTGAACGCCGGAAAGGCAGTGGAAGCCAGGTAAGAGAGGACGACCAAGCGCTGCTGTATTGCGTTTAAAATGACGATTTAAAAAGCAATGTGCAAATAAGCTAGCAGCAAGAAACACGTGCAAAGTACAAGAATAGGGACAGTTAAAACAAGATGCTAAAACTCGCCTTCTGCAGCGAAGATTACTACAGATTGCCAAATGAAGAAAGCGCTAAGTCTCCTACTCCCGGCTCAAGCCTCAGGAGTGTGTGGACTGTCAACTGGAACAACAGAGACCTACATATTCTTTTGTAATAAACAAGAGCTAGAATACCCATTGAAATTAATTCAGATATACTTTACATAGAATGTCCTCGTAACCAGACTGTGGATTCGACCACAGGTAAACTTCCATTGTGTCTCGCGATAAGGACTACCCCCAGAGGTTATTAATTCCCCACTCCTTGGGAATGACTGCCTAACCTGTTTACTTTGTTTTGCCAGAAATCCTCTGCAATTCTCGGAAAACAAAGCAGCCCTTTTGTAGCATCTATTTTTCAGCTGCTTTTGTCAGTGCTCGCTCTACAATCAATTCTTTGAACAGTTTTTACTAGCCCAAATCTTCTGGCAAATATCTTTGATAGAACTTGTGTGCCAGAAAATAGAAACCACACAGGTTGAGTGGCCTAATAGGATTAAAGGGGAAACAACACTAACAGCGCGGGGTGAACCACACGTGCCGTTACAACGCAAGTGGAACAACTCTTGCCTTTACCACACATATGCCTTAATCACGCATATGCCTTAACCAGTCATATTCCATTATAATAATTTCCGTTGTAAAGGTTGTAAGGCAGTCAGCAGTCTAGCATTGGAGTGAGTGGGTGGGGGGTGGGAGGTGTTGGGGACTTTCTACAACGACAATGGAAAGAACGCCGGCTTGGTGAGTACTTTTTTAGTTTTTTTTACGGTTTGGGTATTTTACAGAGCCGGGTTTCAGGGTAGGGTTTTTTTTTCCATGGCTGGGGACCGGGATTTAGTGCTTAGCATAGGGGGTTGGGGTAGTTTCTAGGGCTAAGGTTGGGGTCGTTTTTGGGGCTAGGGGCCGGGTTTTAGGACAGGGTCAGTGTATTTTTCGGGGCTGGGGGCTGGGTTTCATGGTACGGGATCGGGGTATTTTTCAGGGCTGGGGTCAGGGTAGATTTTAGGGTTGTGGGCTGGGTTTTAGGGCTCAGGGCGTGGGAGTTAAGGTAGTTTTTAGGGCTGGGGGCAGATTTAGGGTTCAGGGCAGGGGGCTGGGGGCTGGGGGCTGGGGTGTTTAAAGGGCAGGACTTGGGGTAGTTATTCGGGCAGGAGATGGTTATAGGGCTCAGGGTTGGGGAGTCGGGGTATCTTAAGTGCTGGGGTCATGATAGTTTTAAGAGTTGGGGTTGGGTTTTAGGGCTCAGGGTGGGGGGCTTGGATGTAACCTTTACCACACATTTGCCTTTACCAATCATGCCTTTACAATGAAATGCATTGTAAAGGCATGCGTGGTAAAGACATGGTCGTTGTTAAGACCACGCTGTTCATGCATGCGTTGTAAGTGCATGCATGGTTCTATCATACAACCAGATTAAAGTGACCAACATTGCTTCAAGACATTTATCTTTTAACAATAAGTGAAGAAAAGAAACCTTTTATTAATGAGGCATGACACAGAGATTTCTGTAATGTGTTGCCATCAAGAGGAGACACAGTCATCCTTGAGACACCACTCTCATCGCCTTTACCTTTGATCACTGGCATGCAATCTTATAATACAGAAGATATGACACTTTACACACATTAACACTACCCAGCATAACACTGGGGTCCAGTGTTCGTTCAAGAGGGCCGGATCCATGCTTGCTTTCCAGGATAACCAATTACTATGTAAGTAAGACTCATTTAGATTAAATGCAACCTAAGGACATCTGAAAATTTGTCATAGTTCCAATCTTTCCCGGACCCGGCTCGGCTGGGTTTGTCTCCTGAGGCGAAAAGCCGGGAGTAGATGCTGTTTGGGAGCTTATTGTGATCTTATGTGTTTTTAATCTGTGCTTAGACACCTTATTCAGCACTTTGCACTTTGGGTATCACGGAGCGGATCTAGCGCTCACGTGACACCTTGCCACGGCGTCCCTCGCAGTTGGCCACGCCCATCTCCTGGCCACGCCCTCTTCCCGCCCCTGAGGCCTTCTATTTCAAATGTGCATCTACAGAACGCGCAGCGGACGTGCGCAGCGGGCGCGCCGTTTGCACGCCAAAGGCGCGCCTAAGGCAAGCCCGTCTGCGCCCGTCCGCGGCCGGACGGGGCTAGGGGCACGACTCCATGCCAATTTTATTTCATACTCTTCTGATGAGCTTACCACCCTCCAAGGTCACTGGCCACTCTCAGAATCCGTCCGCAGGCACATTGTCTCACTAGGGCTTGTCCCTTCTCCCATTCCTACATCGCCGTCCTCCCTGCCCGCCTCTCCGCCACAATGCCCTTCCCCGACGGACCCCCTTCCTTCTACTCCTTCATTATCTGTTCTCTTACTCAACACCAGGTCAGCGGTCAAGCACCATCATGAGCTCTTTGTCCTGCTCGATTCTGAGAAGCCTGACTTACTGCTCTTGACCGAAACCTGGTTCTGTGATTCCTCCCTCCCCATTCTCTTGGCTACCCTTCCCCCTCCCTATGTCGCCTTACGCGCCGACCGCCCGGCGGGTAGGGTAGGCGGTAGCGTGGCGTTAATCGCCCGGTCGGAATTGAATTTTCAAACCCTTCCCTTTCCCCCCATTCCCTCCACTGAATTCCTTACAGTTCGCTCCCTCGTCTTCTCCCCCCCTATTACTTGTCTTCTAATGTATCGCCCTCCCCAGTTTTCCCCTCTGTTTCTGCCGGCATTTCAAGACATGCTGGCCGATATGGTGATTAACTACGCCTCGGTCTTGGTGTTAGGGGATTTCAACCCTTCTGAGTGCACTGCCTCGAAAGAATTCACGGAGTCTCTTCTATCTCTGAATTTTGTGTCACACATCTCTGTCCCCACTCACTCTCACGGTCACATACTTGACCAGGTTTGGTCCCTCAACCTGCCTGTTTCCCCGGTGACGGTCTCCCCTTGTCTCTGGTCCGATCATGCCCTTATTTCTTTCTCCATCTCTCTCAACCCGGTATCCAAAGTCCTACACGCCAAAAATACCTGGGCGCGGAATTGGAACAGAGTTGATTTTCCCACATTGACCTCTCACCTTCGGAACTCTATTCCGACCCTTTCTGGTCTTCCGTCCGACTCTCAAGCCAACACTATTAATACTTGGTTGGCTAGAGGTTGTGACTCAGTGGCTCCCCTGCGTCGCATTTCCGTCCGGCGACCCAAGGAGTCGAACAGGTGGTTCAATGACCATCTAAAAGAGCTAAAACTGTCTGTTCGACAGGCTGAGAGGCACTGGAGAAAAAATTACTGCCCCTTATTCAAAACCCTCTACCTTACATCACTTGCCGAATACAAGACTGCAATCCTCGCCGCTAAAACCTCCTATTTTTCATTAAAAATAATGTCAGCTGAGAATAAACCCAGGGAAATCTTCGGTATAGTGAATGACCTGGCCTATTCCGACAGAGTTTCACCCCAAATCCCCCCATCCCAGCCTCTATGCAACCAAATTAACACTTATTTTCTTGACAAGATCGCTACCATCAAGGCCAACATCCCCCCCCTCGTCTACCTTTGTTGATCCCTTCCCCCCTACTGTCCAAAATCATCTTACCTCCATCCCTCCCCTCACTGAGGAGGTATTTTTGGAGATACTCCCCAAAGTCAAGTCTGGTTCCCCGGCAGACATCTGTCCGGCGCGAATCCTGCAACAAATTTACTCCTCCTGCCCTGAACCCCCCATCACTTTCCTTAATAGTTCTCTAGCGCAGGGAGTAGTGACCCCCGCGCTCAAATCAGCTACCATAGTGCCCATCTTAAAGAAGCCTGGCGCTGACCCGTCCATCTCAGCCAATTATCGCCCCATTTCCCTGCTGCCCTATCTGGGCAAGGTGCTGGAGCGCCATGTCACCGCGGTATTCAGCGCCCACGTAGAGGCCAATGGGGGACTGGCCTCCCGCCAGGCTGGCTTCCGACCCAGGCACTCGACTGAATCAGTCGTGGTATCAGTCCTTGACAACCTCAGGAAGGGTATGGATCATAACAAACACCAGGCGCTGGTACTCCTCGATCTCTCCGCCGCATTTGACACGGTGGACCATACCATCTTACTGTCCCGTGTCAAGGCGCAAGGCGGCTGGAATTGAGGGATCAGCCCTGGTGTGGCTTTCCTCCTTCCTGAGGGACCGTACCCAGGCGGTCCGGCTGGGAGACTTCACTACCACCCCACTTCCCGTCACTTGTGGTGTTCCCCAGGGTTCCTCTCTGTCTCCTTTACTATTCAATCTCTATATCTCTTCCCTCATCTTCGCTCTCCAGCAGCTGGAGGTTACCGTGTACAATTACGCGGATGACCTCCAGCTCATCTTTGACTTATCCTCTTCTCCCTTCTCTGTCTCTAGCTTCCAGTCTACCATGACATTCATCAGGGACTGGATGAACCACAACCATCTCAAGTTGAACCCGGATAAAACCGAGTTGGTTCTCACCGGGGGTTCTTCCAGTCCCTGGAATTCTCTCTTCTGGCCCTCCTCTCTTGGTCCCGCCCCCATTCCTTCTACCACGGTTAAAACATTGGGGGTCAAAATGAACAATCAGCTCACCCTCCACTCTCAAATCAGCTCTGTAGTCTCTTACTGCTTCCTCACCCTCCGAACTATCCGCACTGTCTCTCGCTTCTTTTCCCCCCAGGCACTCAAAATGATCATGGCCGCATTGGTAATATCCCGGCTGGATTACGCCAATGCCCTTTACAACGGCATACCAGCATACAGCCTGAGGAGGCTCCAGATTGTCCAAAACCAGGCTGCTCGGTTGGTCTTTGGTCTCCCACGTTGCCACCACTCCACACCCCTTCTCAGGGAGCTCCATTGGCTCCCTGTCAAGGAACGCTCCCTTTTTAAAACCGCATGTACGGTTTTCCAGGCCCGCCAAGGCACTGCCCCCGCCTTTATTTCTTCATTAATAAAAGAATACGTTCCCACCAGAGAGCTTCGCTCTTCTTCCAAGTCCCTCCTTCAAATCCCACGCTTCAGACGTAAAAAGTGGGGAGGGACCAACTTCTCTACCTTGGCCCCCACTCTCTGGAACTCCCTCCCTGACCATCTCCGGGCGGCTACCCATTATGTGCCCTTCCGCAAGGAACTAAAAACGTTTCTGTTTAAACAGGCCTTCCCTGTTTAACCTCCCCCCCTTGCTCTCCCATAGGCTCCTACTTTGCCTCTGTTGCCAATACCCTCCACTAGCGCCAAGAAACCGTTCGGTGCACGCTGCGCTTTATAAATGTTTTAAATTAGAAATTAATACAAGTAATAACCAACACAAATGCTGGCTGGTAAATGAATTACCTATGTGAACAGTGCTTCTAAAGGTCAACTCCTTTTAAAAGTAGGCAGGGGAAGTAAACAAATAAGGGAAGCAACCCATTCACAAAAACACTACCAAAACTGGTATTTAGCCATAAGCAAGAAAAGCGTGTGGACAGTTGGCCACCTGTATAGAAAGCAACTGTTGTTGCTGATCCTCTGATGTTGTTGCTGATCCTGTGGCTGCCCAAGCAGCATTTACTAAGTGAACCATGGAGTGATATCTCTAGTTCCATGAGACTTCAGACACACAGCTCCACACTGTATCTTGTAAACGACATCTTTTAAACTAAAATATCTCACAAAGTGCTTATTAATTGAACAAGTGTAAGGTGACATCTCCTACCGCTAAAGTTCTTACACTGGCCACATCCCCTATTTCATGAAATACCACTCAACAGTTAACACTAAGCTATGAGATTATATTAGTCCATAAAAACAACACATGTGCTGATCCACAGAAAAACATCAGCTCTTCAATATCATAAGACGTTGCAGGCAGCACCTACGACCAGACATTTCATGGCATGAGAGTGCTTGCAACAACAACCCTCTGCTGTTCTTAACATTACAGCAAACAACGCTGACCCTAACAAACTTTAGGCAGTAAACGTATGCGCACTTCTTTCTTCAACAAGATGGCCAGCGCTACTTATGAGCGCATAATAATTTGTGGTCCAAAGGAGTGCCAGCCATCTTAAAAGCTGATCAAAAGAGGAGAGGATGGAAGGGCTGGAGTGGTTCAAGTACCAGCGGAGGCTCAACATCCTCTGGGTAAATCACTTAATCTCTCTGTGCCGGTTAATTCTCTGTGCTCTCCATGTGTGTGATGGAACTGGTGATAGTGTAAATCGCTCCGATACCCTGGGGGTGGAGTTCACTGCTACGTAAAATATTATTTAAATATATGAACATGGAAAAGGCTTGCTGGGGGGATGACGGGCCACGGTAGCATGAAAAAATAAGCACATTAATTGCAAACACAGGAAAGCCTTTCTGGGGGATAAGGGGTGATGGTAGTGTGAGAAAACAAAATAATGCAACAGTTTACGAAGAAACGAGAACCATCCAAAACACGCGCTCAGCTAGGCTGGAAGCAACAATTAAAGTAGTGGACTTCCACAAATAGAAATAGAAAAAATGGCAGGATGCAGTACTAGTCCGATACTCCCCAGGAGGAAGTAAGAAATGGGGAGGTGGGACATATATAGAAAATAAACCACATGGAAGAAAGCTTTTACAAACAATGCTCTCATTAACAAATCAATAGCCCACATTCTGAATATAGCATGTCTTGAAGAGAGCACTTGCGCGCTGCCTAGGCTTGACCTAAACAGGGGCCAGCAGAAATGTGTTGGCTGGTCCTTCAAAAAAATATTGAATATTTTTTGCAAAAATGGACCGCATGGTGGATTAGGCAACAGAGGGGTGAGTGAATAAAAGAAAAATAAAGCAGGGTCGAGGGAGAAGAAAAGCTGTATAGGATAAGCAAGGCAGAGGGTGGACGGAAGAAGAACATGAGGAAAAGAGCAATACAGTTGTGAGGGGAGAAGCACACAGGGAGAGAGGAGTACTGAAGGAAGACAACAAGATAGAGAGCTGGGGAAATGGGGAGACGCACATGAGGGAAAGAGGTGGAAAACAGGTGCACTTTTATTGAGTGCTTAACCAAAGAGAAACAAGTAGTTCCCTAAAAGTGACCAGTGCAAGGATACAAGTCAGCTAATCCAAAGGATCAAAAGAAAACAAGAATGCCAATTTATCCAATTTTAGCCAACAAATAGTAATCAATGGATGAGTTTTAAACTCACTGTAAGTTCGTTGTAAACCCACAATACGTCTTTCGCAATCAAGCAGCTTACATATCAGTATACTACATGTACCCAGGCTCTGTAAATTAAATGCTACTAGTGGGAAGCAGCACTCATTGGGACAATTTAAAGTAGCCTTTTAAAACATGTCTCAGGCCTGCCACTGCAGACTGTGGTGCAGTTTATAGTGCCATTTCGATCTGATAAAATAGACCTTTTGCCAGGCCCAAACCTTCATTTTTAATACTTCATCACTAAAGTAGGCCCCAAAGGCTCATTGAGCATGGTGTGCTGAATTTAAAAAGAAGGACATATGTGGTTAAGTTTGACATGTCCTCCTAAAGTCTTTCTTTACTGTTGTAAGCCAATCTCTCCCATTGACTAACACTGGGTTAGCTTATTACAGTAAATAAGTGCTAACTTTACATTGGGAGCAGGTAGAAATATACTGTTTACACTCAAATTAATTGTAATTTAAAATCCTCTTTAATGTTGAAGTTGGGTTTTTAAGTGCATTTTATGAAAATGTCACTTTTAGAAAGTTGGCATTTTCTTGTCTTAACCTACTGTGCCTTTCTGGCAGTGTCCTGGGTTACATGACTGTGAATGTATTTTGGTTTGGGGTTTGTGTGTTACTTTCAGACAGTGACACAAAGGGGGCTTAGGTGAGGACAGGATGGGCCATCCTGATAGGATGGATGGGGAGAACCTGTATACATTTACACTTCAAAGTGCTTTAGCTAGAACATACACACAAGAACCTGACACTAGGCCTGCCCTGCATCTTGTCACCTTAGCCATTTTGGAGCCTTGACCAGGGGAAGGGAAGGAACTTTCCAGAACCAGTGTTGGGGGTAGGACTGAGAGTCCACACACACAAAGCCTGGCACCAGGTAGGAATATTGGACCCCAAGAGCCACTTATCAGTACAATCCTGAACCTGTGGAAGATTCAGAAGAAGGAAGGCCCTGTGAAGTGTTGAACATCCAGGAAACAGATGACAGGAGCGAGGTATGCTTTGTAGGTTCTTTATTGTGAAAGGTATCCAAGAGACCCCATCCTTCAACATCCAAGAATAACTGACACAGTGTTCAAGGAGAAACATTCTCCCTCAAGTACATTCCACATTAGAATATGCCAACACAGTATGACATAGACAAGTGACCTAAGCCCACTCTAGAACATTACATCATCTCCCTCTTACAACCTAGAACACTACATCACCTCCCTCTTTTCCAAAACATCAAACCCAAAGAACAAATAAAAATAAAAGCAAAAGAATAAAAAACAACACTGTGACAAACAATAAGCCTCAATCTTGAAATCTTTGAGGAATTCTCCTCAACCTGATAGGTCTCGACGATTCAGGTTGAGAAGAAATGGAGGGAACAGGTACAGCATGAGACCCAACTCCCTCTACACATTTGGAAGGACATTTTGCGACCCTGTTAAGATTCCACACTCTATGATCTTGAGTTCTGACAGCATTACCAAGAAGTTTTATTACTTTAATTGGTTGACCAAATTTTGACTTCCCGAACCTCCTTTCAGGTAGCTTTACCCTGACCCAATCACCCACCTGAATAACCGTTCTCTTAACACTCTTCTTGTTGTCATACAACTCCTTTCTCTTAACCATTTTATCCATTTCACGATCCCTCCAACCTTCAGTTTTGTCAATAGGACCACCCAGTTCCAACCTTCTTGAAGTAACCCAAAGAGGATTCACCTGCGTGCTGGGGACCCTTCCTCTAAACAGAGTAAAAGGGGAAACACCAGTAGAGGAATGGGGTGTGACTCTATACTCGTAAACCTTTTTAACAACAGCTTCCTCCCAGTCATACTCAGACACTAATGCCAGCTGCATAGCTTCCTTGAGCACCCTCACAAACCTCTCAACCACACCGTTGCATTCAGGGTGATACAATGCAGCCCTTTTATGCGAAATCCCTCTTTCACGGAAAAATTCCTCCACCATGCTAGACACAAACTGCACTCCATTGTCTGTTAGCACAGATGCTGGCAACCCTTCACCAGCAAAAAGACCATCAAGAAAGTTGATGACAGCAGCAGAATCAACACTGTTTACAATTTTGATGACAGGCCACCTGGAAAACATGTCCACACAGACCAAAACATACTGATCTCGAGACTTCACCTTCACCGGTCCGAGAATGTCTACAGCTATATCAGTCCAGGGACCATCTGCTTGCTTTCTGATAACCATGGGTTGAGTCCTGCATTTGAGAACCTTGTCACTACCCGCACACTGAGGACACGAGCGCACCAATCTTTCAATCATAGTGTCCATTGCAGGCCACCAATAAGCTTCCCTCAGTCTTTCTTTCGTCTTTGCAATGCCCATGTGACTGGAATGAGCATTCTCAACCAATTTTTGGCGTACAGCAGTAGGAACAACCAGTCTACTTCCTCTAAAGAGGAGCCCATTAGAAAACGACAACTCGTCTCTGACATTCCAAAAACCCTTAATCTCCTCATCACACACATGCTTCTCACACCACCCATCACGAACAAAACAAACAACATATCCACCTGATTGTCATTCACCAAAACCTTCTCTATAGGACCATCTGCTGACTGACTGTAAATTTGTGATACAATCAGATCGCCCTCATCTTGCTCATAGATGTCTACCTCATTCACCTTTTTTGTATTCTTGCAATCCCATCCTCGTCGCCAAAATGAAGTGTTGAACATCCAGGAAACAGATGACAGGAGCGAGGTATGCTTTGTAGGTTCTTTATTGTGAAAGGTATCCAAGAGACCCCATCCTTCAACATCCAAGAATAACTGACACAGCGTTCAAGGAGAAACATTCTCCCTCAAGTACATTCCACATTAGAATATGCCAACACAGTATGACATAGACAAGTGACCTAAGCCCACTCTAGAACATTACATCATCTCCCTCTTACAACCTAGAACACTACACCCTGCTGTCAGAAGGGCTGTCTGCAGCTTGAAGGACTGCCTTGCTGATTGAAGAAGGGAGTTTGTACCTGCTGCCTTAAACCCAGGTTACCCAGAGTGATTCCAAGTGTGAGTTGGCTGACTTCCTGTTTGAGCTGCAGGGTTACAAAAAGCTTCCAGAGACCTTCCTTGCAACTGCCCAACTGACGAACACCAACTGGACCTGCCTAGACTTGCCTGAGCCCTGCCGCTGGCCTCTGCTGGAGAGAATCCTGATCTACAAGAGGTTCCCTCTCAGGCCTTGGACCCTTGACTGGCATCAGAGAGTACTCCTCCCTGTCTAACTGAAGGTTCCCTCAGATCTAGCGCGAAGCAACACAGAACTCCGCAAAGCTGTGCAGCTCCAAATCGAAAGCTTCACCAACAGTGGCGGAAATGCCTCACAGGTCCCCACCACCCAGATGTCATCTGTAACCTTCACGGATTCCAATGCACAGCATTGTGAAGCCCAGGAAAGCCTCTCCGACCAGCTCAGAGCTTTATCTGAAACGACGCTGAGCAATGTGAAGCCCCACAAATCCTCACCGCCCAGCTGAGAGCTTCATCAAAACCGTTGCTGAGCAATGCAAAACCCCACAAAGCCTCGCCGCCCAGCTGAAAGCTTCATCAGAACCAATGCTGAGCAATGCGAAGCCTAGGAAAGCACCACAGCGTAGACCTTGCACCAAGGACTACATATACAACTTCTTGAGGGCTGAACTCAATTCTGTACCCAGCCTACACTCTATCATGGGCAGCCTGAACTTGTGACTTTTTTCTGGTCCAGTGCCGGTACACACAGTTGGATCTTTGCACCTATTTTTAACTAAAACTTTAAATTCCATATCTCCGGAGTTACTGATTTAATTTTTGTTCTGGTATCATGTTGTTTATTAAATTGGTTTGGGATTTTTCTAGTGTTGAGTTGTCATTTTATTACTGTTTGTATGCTGCACAAACACTTTAAATATATTGCTTCCAAGCTAAGCCTGACTGCGTTTGTGCCAAGCTACCAGAGAGTTAATTAGAGGATAATTTAGTGACATTTGTGGTCCACCCTGATAAGGATTATGGTTGTGGCTTCCACTCCTCTTAACCAATAACCCATTTTCTTAAACCAACTATTGATATACAATTTTTTGGATAAGACAGCATTGGGCCACCCAGTAATATCTGATGCATTGGTTTCTGAACAATTGGAAAGTCATAGCTGCAAGAAGTGGCAAAACTATCAGCATGTGAATATGTTTACATTAACCCCCACTTGTGAAAGGCAAGATAAGATATAGCAAGCAGTAGTAATATTTACAGGAAATATATACTTATTAGCTGGAAACCCACTGAAGAGACCTCAAGCCACCATAGGAACACGGGAAGCAACATTAATCATGCCCCAGGTTAGGAAGTGATGGGGGAATTAAATCTTAACATCCAAAGTTTAAAGGATTAATACAAACAAACAGCTGTTTTAGAGCAGCGAAGGTAAATACTATGTAATAGCTACACCTAAGCCATCAGCTCTCTCTAGATTTATCTCTAGGAGTTACAAAATATATTACCTGTCACACAATGCAATATGTCAATGTATTATTTAAAAAATGTCAAAGTGGCAAATATGTATTTTGATGCTCTTATTGTCGCAATGCTACTTTCATTGTTAGTTTGCCAGTAGTGTATACTTGAACCAATATCCTACAATCCAGAGGACATAATTGAATACTAATCATTTATTTGTTCTCACTTAGAGCCTGATAAGTCTCAACAGTGATAGTGTTTTGGAGTTTAATTGAGATAAACTACTTCAGAAGTAATGTGTGTATGTATAGGTCTGTGTATCTGTGTTTGCGGAAATAATGTATCTCGTAGTAACGTGAAAGTGGACAATTTAGATAACAGAATGCGTTGTTGGATTATGTTGCAGCAATCAGGGCATCCCAATAAGTGTGTGTGAGAGGATTAGTACAGAAAAACCATTGAGTTTCCCATGCATATCTTCACAAATCAAGACAATATCCATGGTCGGATAGGAGTAGTTCTATCTATCTACTCCTAAGATGTTATCTTTATATCTTAAACATAAATACAATCCCTACCCTCATAGCAAGCACCAAGCCATGACTACAACATGAGTCTCCTCATAGAAAAATTCTATCTATTCACATCAGACTGACCAGACAAGATCAATTTTCTTCTTAACTAATCCACCCAACTATGCTCTGAACCCTAGCCACTATGGCCAGCTGGCTCTTCTCTGGCAAGCAGAAGGAGTCACTGCCCTGTCTCAACACTGATCTTAAGGAAAACACATACAAATAGAACAAAAGAATAGGAGTTCACTCTCAGAGCTCAGAAGGCAACAAATAAAAATTGTTCCTAGTGGAATCAAAACTGAAGCCTGAGTCAGGGTCACACACTTGAAGCATCAAGAGGAACAAACATATAGCCTCAACTGCTCAGACATGTCCCAGCATGAGCTATTGTAGAAGACCCCATAAATACGAATCACCATACAATAGAGTGATTAAGCAAGATTTTAGGGCATCATGCCTGTCCATGTTTTCCTTATCCTCAGCAAGAAGAGTAGCTCAAATACTGTAGGATGAGTTGCACTCATGGAGACAAGTGACACTGGTGTATTCTGACAAATTAAAGGGATCAAAGCTGACACAAGAAAATGTACCATAGTTTGAATCTCCAGCCATTTGATGCTAGATGGACAACAACAATTTGTGAGCGAAAATCTATTTAGTTAGATGACCAGCTTCATTAAATTGTTCAAGAGTTCAATGCTAAAATGATTAGGTTTTGTCAACAGGTTTATAGTCTCACATATATGCCTGGCCACATACTAGACATATTGTTCCAGTTGGATATCGTGGTGGAAGTCACACCGCAACTTTGGTCAAACCAGTTGCTCATCGCTGTTAACCTCTTGATACAGACTGATAAAAGCACATGAATTGTTAACTCTTTGAAGTGCCAAGCCATCAACCAGTCTGAATCATGTTTTTAATTGAATACACAGTACATTTGACCCTACATTGAAGATGATGCAGTTCACCTCTCTCTCATGTGAACTACTTAAAACCTCTGATAAAGTGGCCCACTTGTGTACTGTGATCTCTTACATAATGGAAAACCACATTAAGGCCATATATAATAGCAGAAACCATACAGATTGATGGTCCCAAAGAGCTGGTAAGATAATTAAATAAGGGCACAAAAATACAGTTAATTCTATTTAGCCTCTCAGTCAGCCATGCAATTCTACTAAATCCTCTCCATGATCATTTGAGTATTGCTACAAATGCCCTGATGAAGATTGCATTTTTCTGGAAGGTCCAAAACAAGAAATAAATATTTGTCCACATAGTGCAAATGTACTAGAGATCTCTTTTGGAGTTCCTCAAAGTCCAGCCTTTTCATCATGGTTATTAAATACCTGCCTGTGTTTTTCAACCGTTGCCATTGGTCTATACGAGTTGTTGTTCCAAACATACATGGATTATACCCAGTAGGAAACTGCTACTCATTCAGCTCGTTCAAACAGCAAGTCCATATGCACCCATGTGATTCAAATGCTACAGTCGGAATGATAGCTGTAAATATTCAGGAACTCAATCACCCCCGCCCCTACATAATTTTTGTTTTGCTACAAATCAATGACAAAGGTCACCTTCCAGTCTGTATGCTTGACCACAAATGCACTATAATACCACAAAATACATACTCTACCCCTACACATCATGTACCAAATCCAACTCACCAACATTGATGCATTTCAGTCTCCCAAAAATACAGGGAAGAAATAAGTTCTGGTGGCAGAAGATTTATACTCTTAGATGCCAAGTGGGTCAGTGTCATGTGTAGCACATTCAACCGGCCCTCAGATTTTAGTCAAAAGCCCTTTGCATGCTTGGATAAGGTCATACATTCTATTTTAAATACAATGCTATGACTCTGAGTCTCAGAAGGCAACATGTTGTAGAATGAATCTTAAAACTGGATAAACCATCTTACCACGAGCCCTTAAAATGAGATGACTGACTCAAAGCCATCAACCAATGATGTTAGAAAATCACCTTAAAGTCAACACCTCAAAAAGAGAAATCATAAACTGTGGGGAATGGAAAAACTGCAAGTCACTAACAAAGCAGCCTGAAGAACTAGGAATGTTAGCAACAATTTCTGCTGATGTACAGAACTTGGAAATATCTTAGTATCAGCCCTCTCCATGGTCTCACAAGTCAATCAATTGACACTTTGACACATCTTCCCTTATCTTCAATTCCAGTTTGCAGTTGTACACAAATTCACAACGGTACAGCAGCTGACAGCAATATGCTAAGTAAAGAAGCATATACACAATGCATAATAGTATCACAACAGGGTAAAAAATCAGAGGACAATAAATTACTCCCCATCATCTGTAACAGAGCTATCATCGGACACCGTTTCAGAATCAGGGTCTAGCAGAGCAGCACAAAGATCTCTCCATTCAACCAGATCATTCGTCACTTTCTCATCTTGTCTGCTAGTCAGCATATGTGTCTCTTCCACCAAAGTACACTCTATTACATCCCTATGCCAGAGCGGCATTTCGGTGCCCTCTGCCCCATCCAAGTGATGGCTACTCTCCGTCTGGGTAAGACCAGCACTAATTGTAAACATTTGTATGGCATCTTCCTACCTTTTGGGCACTTTATAATGCCCAGCAGGCAACACTGTGGAGTGAGGGACATTGACAGATGTGTGATCCTACAAGTGTCTTCCACCTCCAGAGTCCAAATGTCCTGTACCTGTTGGCACTGCCAGGCTAAATGAAGAAAGTCAGCATTGCCCGAGTTACACAGAGGAGAAGTATTGGGTGAAGTCAGGGATCTACACTGTAGATCCCTGAGTGTAAGATACATCCTGTGAAGGAAGTTATAATGAATCAGTTGGAAGCGAGCTTTACCAGAGACACAATGTGTAAGCTAATTAACCCGCGCCCAGATCTCAGTCCCTAGGGGGGTATCCAGATCCACCTCGTAGGCCACACGGGCACGCGGCGGAGGCCCCACTGCATCAGCATGCATGGTTTTGTACAGCAGTTCAATCAAGTGGCGAGCAGAGCTGTGAATTAAATGGGTACCCAGGGTTTGTGTGGGTTCTGACACTGCAGGGTAACATGGCCAGGCAACTCTGGCAATGGCAGCTAGGCCAGTATGGTGCAAGCAATGTCCAGGCCCAAGGGAGAATTCTTAGTGGACTTTATCAAAGGAAATAAATGTCTCATCCAGATATAAGTTCCCCAAATAAGTGCATCCCCCGTTCTGCCAGTCTCTGAAAGACATAGTGTCCATCATCTGTCTGACCGGTTTTAATGTCCAGATGCTCAATTCCCCATGAAATGGAGCTCGCTTCTAGACTTCTTTGGGAAATATTTGCAGAAGGGCTGCCATCTGTCCCACGATATATGGAATTTCCATCAAAAGCCCAGACCCCTTCTTCAAGAGTTCTGGTAGCCATTCTATTGCAATGCTGACGGACAATGGCCATTTTTCCAAATGATCATCCTGCTCTAACCAATGAGTCGTGTGCTGAAGATGTGAGGTGTAGTAATACAAATCAAGACGGGGGACCTCTGGTCCTCCGTCCTAATTCTGTCTGGCAATTGTCGACAATTCCACCCTACAGCACTGACCCGCCTAAATCAGCGAAGTAAGTATGGAGTTAAGACCACTATTTTTACAGATGAAACTCACGAAATACTCCCAGAAAAAATATGATGCACCACAGGTTGGCCCCACAACAATTTTTTTTTAATTAATTTTTTTAGAGTTTTATATAGCGCGAACTAGACCCGAGACAGCGGGTATCAGAGCGCTTTACATGAGCACCAATTTTTTTACAGAAGAACACATTCATTTTTGTTAGGCACGGGGAGATTAAGTGATTTGCCCAGAATCACAGGATGTTGAGCATCGTTGCCGAGACTCGATGCCGGTTCTCCAGCTTCGAGGTTGACCACTCTAACCATAAAGCTACATCCTCTCCCCAACTAATAGTTCAGCCATATAATAAAAAAACCCATTAATGGTACATCTTTATACTAGCAAAGATGCAATCTACTATAAATTAGCTGGCCTTAAGAAAGATACAGAAATGCGGGTATTAAACAGAACAAGTATCTCACTATCCAGAGGAAGTGGGTACTTGGTGGAACATCAAGAAATTATAAAGATTACATAATCATGACCAGGTTCTAAAATTACAGTGACCCAGAACTCCATATTTAACACATCGTCATCAAAAATCGAATATCAGGTTGCACCTGGAAATGGGAATGTAGTCCTGCTTCTGTCATGCTCATCTTTGGAGACATGAATGGCACCAATGAAACTCTGACAACTTTCTGTACTGACATACATTAAGGCTACAACTCTGTAATGCCAAATAAAAAATATCAATAAACATGTCTTCTCGTACATTTACTCCTTGGCATGACACAGCACATGAGCCATCATCAAAGTGTGCTGACTTACATAACAGACTTATTTCATATGCCTACTGACTGAATCCATGTCAGTCCCTGTCTCTTTTTGCCCGAGCTTGACCTTCCAATATCAACCCTACTGAGCTCTTACCACCAGACTCACCGATCCATCTGATATCAGTATTCTCTAGTAACACTTTTGAGGTCTAATAACTATAGGCCTCATTATGATGGTGGTGAGACCACCACTGTCACCACTTTGGTGGTGGTCCCACTGACATCGGTGACTGCGTTCCCATCCGCCTCATCATGATGGCAGGCAGTTCTTTGGCGGTCGAAGAGACCAACCGCCACAGGTCCGACAGGCTCAACGAGTCCGTCGGACGGTCAGAGGTGGTCGTAGGTATTACAATGTTCCTTTCCTCCGGCCCATTCATGGCGGTGAACCCACCATGGAAAGGATGGCGGAAAGGGACATTGGGGGAACATAGTGGTCCCCCCTTCACCCCTTCAGCCCTGGGCCTCAGCTTTGATGTTTAGGGGGCACCGTACATATCCCTTCACCATGTGGCAGGCACCTTATGGTGACTACCACATAGTGCAGGGATATGTCTGATGTCTATTATTTGTACTGCAGCATGTGCTGCAGACCACGGCACCCGCCGCAATTTAAACTATACACATTGCGACCGCCTTGAAGGCGGTCGCATTGTCATTTCTATGGTGGGATCGCTGACAGCAAGTCGGACAACCCCATCCCCGATATGATGGCGGTCGGTCATAATGAGGCCCATAGTGTATAGGACAACCTAACAATGAATGCTACACATTCTCTACTGCATACCCTGCAAATTGATTCATAACTCAAACATATGCACCAATAACAACAATTAACATTCCTCTAGTCTTGAAACTACATACAACTAATCATTATACCAACCCTAATAATGTATAATATATGACTAACTGTAAAACTCACAACTAGCACTACAAACTAACTCTGGGCTCCATGGAATAGCCTCCTGCCCATCTGCTAAGCACATTATTTAATGCCTCTTCTGGCTAGTCATTTCTATATAAATGCACAATTCAATATAAGAAAGCAAGAAATGACTGAGGTCACACATAAAAGATGGCCACTTGGCAGCTATGGATACGATAGAATTATAGCAGGATGTAGTACTCTGCTGCTCTGCAGTGAAGTGCTTAGTTTCCCTTTATACTCCTCTAATAGGTCTGCTCTGTTAAACACAGCTAGAGCTTATCATCCTAACAGTCACTTGATAATTTGTGCCTCAGTTGTTTCCGGCGGATGTTAGTACATTTCAGGCTTGTGGGGTGTGTCCAACTACACAAAATGTACTTGTATAATTGAAAGGTCTGACAGTTGCTTCTTGTCATCAAACAAAGGAAGTATGAAGAGTTTTAACAAAAATACAATCTGTGCAGGCTTCCTGCCAGTGCAGACGTATATACTTCCTGCCATCATGCTACTTAAGGCGCATATGTTGCAGAATGACAAGAATGCATTCATTATGAGAGAATGACTGGGAAAGGCTTCTGCAGGCATGTTTTATTTCACATATTATGTATGACTCACTCAGTTGTTCGCGAGTGACAGACATTTGTAGCACTACAAATTAAAGAATGAGTTATTTTCTTTATAAGAAAATCACATTAGGATTCTGATTTGGAAAAAAACTAACTATTTTATTTGCATAGGTTGGCAATGCCCGCATGCCACCATTAGCAATACTGCAAATATTCTCTGCAATCCTGTCATATTTAAAGCTGAAGTCAAATATATTCAGAACAGCTTTGTTTAGCTAACCATTTTGGAATATGGACATATTGGATTTTTATGCAACGAGAGCCTCACATTCTGTCTATCAGGTCACCAACTGCCCCAATTGTTTTAATACATCTTTTTTATTAAAGAAACAACATAAAAACATACAATAAAGCTAAGTGCAGTGCAGTGCAGTAATGAACCTTTCCAGGTGGTCACAATAAGGCAGTACAATAAAGATAAAACATATCACAGAGTCCATAGTGCAATCACAGGGTTCGTAGTTTCCATTGTATTCACACATCAAATTTGTTTGTTATCAATTAGCGACGAGGGGGAATCAGTGAAAGGGGTACAGAGCAGGCCTCTAGTTTCATTCCATGGGCCCCAGATTCTTGTCCATTTATGTGGGCAGCCCCTACTTTAGTAAATTACCCTTTCTGCTTGCATACACCAATCCATATCGGACTCTCAGTCAATGTGTCGTAGTGGGACCCCTCCCTTCCATGTTCTTGCTATATTACGTTTCGCAACCATACAGCCCAAAGATACCCACAACCACTCTGATCGGGAAAGGTCTGTGGCTTCCCAGATATTTAAAGGGGAGACATCAATAGGTGCCTCACTTATTCGGGACATATCCAATATAACCTTCTCCCAGTACCCCTGAAGGATCGGGCACTCCCACCACTGATGTATGGAGGTACCGATGTAGCCGCATCCCCGAGGTCAATTCGGGGAATCTAGTATCCCCATCTTGACCAGCGCCGAAATAGTATAGTAAACTCTATGGAGCAGTTAAAGTCGAATGAGTTTACAACTGCCCCAATTTTATGCAATTTAATGCAATTTAATTCGTTTGTGGTGTGCAATAATTTTTACTTTAGAATTGCATCTGAAAGTGCCTTTGTTTATTATGTTCAGTGCAAACTTGTAAGCAATGAATACAAAAGACTGCCAGTCAGAGCTTTAAACATAAACAAAGACAAGTATCACTCCTGTAAGTTCTGTCGCCGTTATGTCTTGATATCTCAAGTGGGTGTGGATTCTTTAAGGAGTGTAGGCTCACCTGCACAAACGAACATGTGCACCTGTGACCCCAACACAGTTAAAGACGATTCCTGCATTCGGGCATGCGGTCCAGTATGTCCCAGCAGCCTGAGTGCACATCAAAGCTGAGTGATGAGCTGCTCCGCTTGCCCTTGTGCCTGGTTATCCTGCTACACTTTAAATGCAACAATGTAACAACTGAGGTCGAGGACCTCCATGAAAGATACCCGATTGGGAGGACTGGGAAAGGCTTCTGCAGGCATGTTTTATTTCACATATTATGGATGACACACTCAGTTGTTCGCGAGTGACAGACTTTTGTAGCACTACAAATTAAAGAATGGAAGGTGGAAGCTGTGTTGCCCAGGACCATCAAGCCTACATCGTCCATCAATTCTTGATACACGTGCAGCCGGATTCCAATGAACTCGGGTGGAATCTGTGGAGACAAGTATCAGCAATTACAGTGTAGCGACAATAAGAACAGATTTGACTCTAAAGTGCTCACTACTACAGCACTTTGCAGGAGAGGAGGCGCACAAGACCTTTTTGACCCTTACAACCAATAGGACAAATTCTCTGCTGAGGTGACAGCAATTCATGCCCATTTTGATCCAAAACGAATTGCTGCTTATGAAGGTTTCTGTTGGGTCATGCCAAACAAGCTCAAGGGTAGTACATAGATGAATTCCAGGTGTGAATCAAGACACCTGCACTTTTGCACACCCAGAGGATGAGGATGTGAGAGTCATATCATTCGAATGTGTAGGTTGCAAAAACTGTAATTCTTCATCCTTGGGATACCTAGGATGTCCCTCTGGAATTTGGAAGGTCACACAAGCTCTTTCATGAAAGAATGGCCCAGATAGAGATGTTTTTTGGTAAACCCTTAATCGACTAGAAACCTAAAGGTCAGGTTGGCAAGATAGGGCAATAAGTTAGAGACATGGGAAGCAGTGCACAAAATGAGAGTGTGATCTGTGGTTACTGGAGGAGAAACCTGCGCAAAGAAAGATGGATCTCCATCACGAACACAAAGTTGCTCTCATTGCAGCCATCCAAACCGCCTTGTCAGGGATGTCAGAAGAAAAAAAGGAGGTTGTCAACACATCAAAGAAATGCCATAGATGCCTCTCCTCATAAATAGAGGAATCTGAGTCATTAACTTCCTAGTTGGCAATATGAAAAGAATAGGCAATTACCCTCAAGTGTCAAGTCATCACCAAGGGAATAGAAATAACGAAGCCATCAATCTAATAATAACACTGAACAGGAGCTACATGAGGAGAAGACAGACATCATAATAATTTCCACCTACGTGGAACTGTAGGAAAATGAGAGGCTAAGCTACAAGGTTTAAGAAGCAGTAAATGTCTTCCTAAACATAATTTAGTAAATGTTTAGTGATCTCACTGGAGTCCTCAATGTTCAGATACCATTCCTAATTAACATCCATACTAAAACCACTGATCTTGAATACATCTTGCCGTTTATTGAATATGTCTCCTAAACTTAGATGTCATGAGCCCCACAGATAGCATAAGACATTAAAATGGCAGCAACATTCCAAAGCGTATCAGAGAGATTCATGCCAAACCTGGACATTTCACTGAGCTTCAATGGGAGCTTCTGAAACATTGCATAGAATGGTCCTAAGAGAAGTGCCAAAAAGATGATTTTCAGGCCTCCAAGTAAGTTCTGCTGGCAGACAAATAAAGAGCTATTATGACCACCTGGCGAGAACAATGGAGTCATGGATGCAATTCAGTTTGTTTTAGGGGCGATGCTAGTACAAAAAGAATGGGAACCAATACCAGTAGCTCATGCCAGGTGAACCCCCACCCAGTTAACAAAGATGCAAATCAAGCCTGAGATAATTACATATATATAGCTGAGGGATCCTTAGGCACACGTTCAAGGTCATCATAGACCTCAATTCTTCTGTGACATTATTCTTGAAACAGTATCCAGAGGATTAGGAGTAGTACTGTCCGAATACTAATTCTTGGTGCAATACCACCCCACAGCCAACAACCGTGCCAAATTACATAGGTGGAAATATCAATAAGGGCAATAGGTGCAGATGCCTTCTGGCTGGAGTAGGTAGTCTTACCTATGGAAGAGAACATGTCTGCTGGTGAACAAGCTGGCACATAGGACAAACCATCAGAGAAAACTTCACTGAAGCTAGCAAGAATCACAATGCAGAAGCAAGAACAGAACTAGCTGTCTTCATAAACATTCAAATTTTGTGGGCTATATCTGAAAAAGGCTGGTACTATGATGCTCACACAATAAAAATGCATTTGTCTCTTAAAAATGGCTCTAATCTATGTTTCCTGAGGGTGGATGCCTTACAAAAAAGGAAATAGTTGTACGCCTCATTTGTCGGTGAATGGTCAGCGTGGTTCAGGAAGACTGACCTTTACTCACCACACTGGAAGAATTGTTCACTAATTCCTGAGAGCGAATCAGACCTCACTTATACAGCACCACAGATGGCCAGCAACTGCTTGTCATAGTCAGTAAGCATGCAACATAGACAGATGAGAAGCAGTCCATAAAATAGAGCTTGATATGTGATTAATGCAGGAGCAAGCTGCAAAATTAAGATGAAAGCCCAGCAATTGGACGAAGATGCTCTCACTGCAGCCACCCAAACAACTATGGCAGGCTAGCACTGCTTGTCATAGTCAGCAAGCATGCAACATAGAAGGATGAGAAGCAGTCCACAAAAAGAGAGTGTGATTTGTGGTAACAGCAGGAGCAAGCTGCCAAATGAAGATAGATTCTCAGCCAGGGGATAAAGTTGCTCTCACTGCAGTCCTCTAAAACACTATGTCAGGGTATGTGGGAAAGATTCTCAATATCATAATAAACTTAAGCAGTAATAATTAAGGGCCTGATTATGAGTTTGGGGGTCATGGTCCCGCTGTCTCGGCGGTGTCGGATTCCCGCTCGCCTAGCTGGTGGTCTACCCGCTGAATTATGATTTTGGCAGGTTGCTGGACAGAAGACCGCCAGAGTGTGGCCAATGCTGATAGCCATTCCCAGACCGCTGCTACTGCAGAAGGGTTTAAGCATCTGTCAGAGGGCGGTACAGACAAGGTTACTGCCATCCGGATTACAAGTTGCCTTTCCATCGAGTCTACCGTGGCGGTGAGACCCCCGGCTTTGAGACCGCCGCTTCGAGACGGCATAATGAAAGGAAATGGGGGTCAAACTCACCCATTTCTTTTTTTATCCTTCAGTCTTCCATGTGGATCCCTCCCTCCATGGAAGTCCATTTCGCACGTGTCACCCATTGACTGGACTGGGCACATATGGGCCGGACCCCAGCAATGGTAAAGTACACGTACTAGGTATTTTTACACATCATGCATATGTGTACAATTAACACTTCTGCAGTCAAAATGTACACACCTGCATTGACACATATGGAAAAATATTCCCCGCCATCAGAAACACCGCAGCTGGGCCAGCAGGAACATCATAATACAGCGTTCGAGAGACTGCCGACTCGATGGTGCACTTAGGACTATAGCCACAGCAGTATGGCGGTAATACTGCCAAACTCATAATCGGGCCCTAAGCTTGAGAAGTTACCATCTACTCGAAGGATTCTTCAGAAACTGAGAATAGACAACTTTCTCTCACTGCAAGGGTGGGAATATCTTTAACTACCTAGAAATCAAAGGGCCACATAGCAGATTCTTAAATCAGGTGGCCTTGTGTGGATGAAGGTGAATGCCTTTTGAGATCACAGAGAAAAGCAAGAAGAATACAAAAGAGTGCTCCACGGACACTGATCTGGCCATTTTCCATTTTCTGTGGGAGTAAAGGTCTACACATCCTCTACATCTTCTACCTTAGTGAGCCGACCTATGAGAATCTTGCCAAACCATGCATACCATATCTTCTCCTTGTGCAGGGACTCCAAGGAAGGTGAACATTGATTGCATCACCTTCAAAGAAATGTTGAAAGTGATATGTGTTAGAATCCATGGCGTTTGATCCCTCACAAGACTGATACCATATAGATAAGCAGGAGTTGGTGGGAACACCTGAATAAGCAGTGCAAAGTAAAAGAGTCAGAAGGGAGGAAAGCCAAATATAATGGATAGTCACAAACCTACAATGTTTTGTTCAGGCAGGCAGATACACCTGAAAGGGAGAGCGGAATCAGATTGGGTGAGAACCATCCTCATGGTCATCGAATCAGATTGGGTGAGAACCATCCTCATGGTCATGGAATCAGTATCAGCAATGATCTCGCACTTGGCCCCATCCAGGCTTCAAGAGTTTGTGCCATGCTCCCACTCCTCATGTTTTCTCATGTTGAAACCAATATCGCCCACTTTTAATTTGGG
The DNA here is from genome assembly GCF_964204655.1 of Triturus cristatus. Taxonomy (NCBI): domain Eukaryota; kingdom Metazoa; phylum Chordata; class Amphibia; order Caudata; family Salamandridae; genus Triturus; species Triturus cristatus. The sequence continues at coordinate 806,835,663 of NC_140585.1, read as the reverse complement.
TGAGCAGAAATCTTATGTTATGAGCAATGTGGCTGCGTACCAATTGGGTGCACTGCACTAGTCCTTTCTGTCCTTTATTCCAGAACCACCTAATCAACTGTAAATACAGCAGATATTTAAAACAGACTGCAGTCTTTGATGTGGGACCTGTGTGGTTGTTGTAGTGGCTGACTAGAGAGGGTTTTCTGTATTCTGCACTCTTTTCCTGTTTTTAGTGAACCTTGGTCCTAGCTGGTCATTGTCCAATACTCTAGGAGGAGTATATGAAACAATGCAATGTGAGTAGCCTGAGCTTTCAGACTCATCAAACCTAGCACTTTTGTGCGTCTGTGCTGAAGTGCAATTCAGGCTCAGTGATGCTGCACTGTATTGAAAGGGCAATACAGAATTTGCAAAAATAAAGGAAAGTAGTTAAGAGAGATTCGTTTGCTAGAGAACTGGACAAAGATAGTGACAGGAGTTTTATAGCACAAAGTGCAGTGCAGATGTATGATACCCAAGTAAAACCTCAGTGGTTAAAGTTAAGTTCTGGCTAAACCAATAGTGGCTTGAGACTGGGAGGAAATGTACCTTACCTGAGACTGCATTAGAGTTCCATTAGTTTGGGCAAATGCTGTCTCCCTTCATATAACGTTTTCTAAGTATGGCAACCCTTCAAGAGAAATACAGTTTTACTGATATTCTGCATGTAGTGAGGTACTGCAGCCACACAATGGCTCTGAAGTCTGTCAATGCCTCTGGAGAAACCAGCATATTATAAACCTAATTTACTTATCAGAGACTACAATCACATAAATAGCATGCTGACTGTTAGAAATGGGGTCTCTAGTTTTCAGAGGTACGTACCTTTGTCCAACTAGGGACCCTTCTTCCTAGTCAGGATAAGGGAGCTACACTACAAAAATAACCACGAGCAGTCAGGCTTATCTTAGAGGCAGTGTGTAAAGCATTTGCACATAACCAACAGTAATATAGTGTAAGCACTACAAAAGGACACCACACCAGTTTAGAAAAATAATCCAATAATTTTACATACTCAAGACAAGACCAAAAACGATTAAAAAAATCCACAGTACAGTACTTAGAAATCTTCAGTTATCACAATAGCCTTGAAATACAGCTCCTCTAAGTCGATAGCTCCGTCCAGGGCTATCACGGCGTTGTGAACAAACAAATGCAAACAGTTCTGGCTGACCGTGCATTGCGGGCCAGCTACGGTGTTGGAATGATGCGCAAATCAGTACCTTTAGAAATGCAGGGCATCGGTTATCTCGTTGAGCTTCAGAAAGAACTGCGTCCACAGGCGTCGGTTCCGGAGGTCGGTGCAGGAGTCGTTGGGCCCTTGAAGTCACACATGTTGAGGATCGAACTCCTCGCAGTTGAAGTTAGGAGTGCTGGCCTCGGCAGGCGTCGGGTGCTGCGGTGCGGAGTGCAGGGGTGCGGCGTGTGATGCCCGCAGGTTGTGATGCGAGCAGCGGCTCGGTGGCAGCGTCAGATGGCATCGTCGGTGAGACCAGGGTCGCGGTGCAAAGTGATGCGGTGCTTGTCGCGGTGCTGGCAGGTCACGGTGCAAGCAGCGTTGTCGTCGTTGCTGAAGCTCTGTCGTCAGCTGTCAAACTGGAGTCGAGGGTGCCGGCGTTGGTAAGCCAAGGCTGCGGTGCGGGTTGTGGGCGGTGCACCATGTAACTTTATGAGTGGTGCCCTCGAACCACAGTGCAAGCAGCAGCGTTGATTTCGGCATGGAGCGGCAGCATCGGGGATACCAAGGCGGCGTCTTGACGCTAGGCCATGCGGAGTGCGGTGCCCACAGGTCACGGTGCATGCAGCAGCTCACTGGTGGTATCAGCAGGCGGCGCCGGTGAGACCAAGGTCGCGTTGCGGCAGTGCCCTCTGCGGTGCCTTCAGGACACAGAGTTGGCAGCAGCGTCGTAACGGCGTCGGGTTGTTTTTTTTTCTGTTTCACCACAAAACACACAGTCCCCAGTGCAGAGGGCAGAGGAACTTGAAGTCTTTGCTGTTCCTGAGACTTCTTGAACAGGGGGCAAGCTCTACCTCAAGCCCTTGGAGAAATTCACAAAGATAGATTGCAGAAAGGTCAGTCCAGTCCTTTCACTGCCCAAGACAGAAGCAGCCATTGAAGGCCAACACAGCAAAGCATTCAGTAAAGTGGTAGATCCTCCTCACAGCTTCTCCAGCTCTTCTTCTTGGCAGCCTTCTTGGTCCAAAAGAGTTCTAAAGTTCAGGGGTTGGGGCCCCACTTTTTATAGCCCAAAATCCTTTGTCCTCTCAGGCAGAGAGTGTCTGTGCCCAGCCAGAACCAGTTCTGCCCTTTCTGGTGTGGCTTCCTGGCAGGAGGGGGGAGACTGCATTGTCAGAGGCAGACCAGACCCATTCATGGGAAAGGAAATCTCCTCCCTCTCTCTAAATGCAGCTCAGGTCTATTCATCCCTTTCCTGACCCACCGACTATCTGGAGCAATGGCTCCTCCCCAGCCCCTGTCATCCAAAACCCATACAGTCAGTCCACAAACCTAGCCTACTGGATGGCTGAGCAAGAAAATACCTACTTTCTAAAAGTAGTATTTTCAAACACGTAATGTAGAAATCACCTTCACAAAAAAAGATGCATCTTTAGATTCTGAGTTCAGGCATACTAAACTTTATTTTTCTACCTAGTTCCCAGGGCCAGTTATGTTTATAATATGTTATAAACAAACTCCCCATTCTCTCCTATGGTAACAGGTTGCCTTGCAATAGTGAAAAACGAAATTGGCAGTAATTCACTATCAGGACATACCACAAACATCAGGGCATGTCCTACCTTTCAAATACACTGCACCCTGCCCACTTGGGTACCTTGGGCCTACCTTAGGGGTGACTAACATGTAGAAAAGGGAAGGTTTAGGGCCTGGCAAGTGGGTGCACTTGCCAGGTTGACATGGCAGTTACAAACTGTGTGCAGACTCTGCGGTGGCAGGTCTGAGTTACCTTTTTACCGGCTACATCTGTGGGTGGCACAACCCATGCTGCAAGCCCACCAGTAGCATTGGATTTACAGGCCCTGGCACTCTCAGTGCACTTTACTAGGGACTTACCAGTAAATCCAATATGCCAATAATGGAAACAGCAATCCATAACACAGTTTACAACAGGAGCACTTGCACTTTAACACTGCACAGCAGTGACAAAGTGCGCAGAGATACTAAACCAGCAAAAACAGAGTCAAAACCAGAAGGTCAGAAAGCAAAAAGACAGGGGAAACACACCAAAAGATGTCAAGTCTAACACTGACATTTAAGTCAACACTATCCGCTCAAGAGTGGGGGAAGGATACAGAACAGTTGGTCACTGATATCTGTCATGAACCGTAAGATAAGTTGCATATCTAAGAATTATGTTACTTTGTGACAGATGCAAGCAAAAATAGCTTCACTACTCAAATTCTTGGTAGAACGCTTGCAGAACAGAACGTGAATTGCTTAGTACAGCAGAAAGTAGAGTGAGGATGATCTGGGTAAATAAATGTACAGACATTTAAAAAAATGTTATTTAATCTAAGTAGGTTTGTGCATTAAATCATCTTAAAATATGGGCTCAACCTAGAAGGAGTAAAGTGTTTAGTGTGCCAGCAGCACTTCGTTCTAATCTCAAGGCCGCTTAAGACAAATTTATGCAGAAGGTATTATATAGATGACATTGATGCGGCAGAGTGGCAGTTCAGGTGGTTTAGGCAAGAAAGATCATAGTATGTGTTTATTTATTTATGTACTTATTTAATAATTTATTTATTTGTTGGCATAACTCTCTTCTAAATCAATTTAAAAATCTAAATCTACATACATCATATTTAGAAACAAAAACAGTAACCTGAATCAAGCAGGATGCAGCAAACGTAGAGAGAAGAAAAAACAAGGAGAAATGCAGATATTTTTCCTCGTTACACCTCCCCTGGGAAGGCATAGTATTTTGACGCATTCCCAGGTCTACCACTTACGGTAAATCTGAGAACGCTCAAAATCCATGGGTGGATGGTGGGAACACCCATGCTTCACCCATGGAACACCTCCCTGGTGCATAGAATCACAAGGCTGTGATCACAATGAGATATGTGTCATAGGCCTTGTTTGTGCACTGAGTCAAATTGATTGTATGGCAGAAGTGCTGGATTCAGACTTCATTAAAGTTTGCTTCTTGTCTTCAATTTTTGTAACAGAAATTTAGTACGTGCTGATTTGTCACATATTTTTGCTGCTCACTGTGTCATAGCCAAAGAAAGAGTTCTCTGTTCTCTGTAGCATTTCATTGTAGATAGAAGTCTTTTTGCAGGTTGAACTTGATTGGGATCTGTACGGACAGAAAAAAGATACAACTTAGAAGCTTCTTTAGACTTCCAAATAAAGTAACAGGAGCATTGCCGTCTGCCCTGGGGAACAAATCAGGATCCAAGAGAGATGGATGCCTTTTGCTCCATAGACCCTAATGCATGAAAATGATATAATAGACCCTAGCAATTTGGTGAGACAAGCTGAGTGATTGGTTCTGGTGAAAACGAAGTTCCAGTGTGAGACCTACTGGTATACAGGTGTGCGGGGGACTTTACCTGACTGGCAAAATATTATGAAATAGCTCACATTAAGGCATCAAGCTGTAAGCCAGATAAGCACAGGGATTTTACTATTAGGTATAGAAGGTGTGAAGAACTATGTTTGAGAGTATATAGCCATCACCTTTATTTTATGTTTCATTGCTGGGAAGTTTGTTATTATGCTAATTCGTATTCAACTGATGTTTATGAGAACAGAGCGTAAAAATGTGAATAGATTTTAAAATATTAACATTTTTGTGTGCTCTATTTACAGGACTCTGCTACATCACATGTAGATATGAGCGATTGTCTGGCAGGTTTTTCTGACTCCTAGGAGATGTTAGTATCCAGTCAAACCTGTCAAAGTGCTGGACATAAAAGAACATAGCTTAGTGGGAGGGATGTGAGACACATATTAGTTTCCCTTTTCTCTGTAAAGGTCATAGTTCTATATTGGGGCTTAGGAAATCTACTTGTTGTGATCTTGAAAATATTAGGATAACACAACCATGGACCACCTTATATATGATTACTAGCAACGTGTTAGGGGCCCTATTTTTTATGAGAGAATTAGGGAGTATAGGTGTGTGCCAGTAAGAATAAGGTTATGGTAGAAAGTTGAGAAATGTGTCCATTAGTGAGAATGAATATTGATGGAGTTCTAGAAGCAGGCTGTTGCATTAATATTTAAAAAGGAGTAATGAAGGGACATGGTACTGTGGAATAGGGATATAGGCATACTTTGCTAATGTTTATTTCTTGGAACCATGCTGTACAGTAATTGTTAGTAAAAAATAATTCCTTATTAAATTAACAATTGAAAAGTACACCAAGACATCTGGATGAGAAGGAGAAAATTAAGATGTCTGGGGGAACGAGCATAGAAATAGGGGTGGCGATGGATGCAGAGTAGGAAGGAAAGTAGAGAACCTTAGTTTTGGAGAAGTTCAGAAAAACAGATCAGAGGGCCATTTAAAGAAGTGAGGGAGGCAGAGATTCATGATTCAAGACAGAGAGTACATTTGTGTGTCTCCAAAGTAAAGGTGGCAGGAGAAGTAAGAGAAAATAATATCTTCCGTGGAGATTATGCAGAGAGAAAAAGAGTGGACCTAGGACTGGCACTCGGGAGACCTCAAGTTGTAGAGAGGTTGATGGAGAGCTCTTGGAGTACCATTCCACTGAGAATGAGCAGTAGGTTAGATTGAAGGAGAAAAATTGCAAAGCAGAGTACCTGATGTCAAGGATATGAAAGGATGGCAATAATGTATCTAGAGTGGGGAAATCACCGACAGATCAACAAGAATGAGGATAGAGGTTAGATGATTGGAGTGAGCCAATTGAAATAAAGTTAGCAATATGATAGAGCTTTTCTAGTTGAGAAAATAAAATGGGAACCTGACTGGAAATGGCTGGAACGTTGTTAGCAGAGACTAAGGGCCTTATTATGACTTTGGAGGTGTGGCAGCCGGCCTCCACAACAGTACCCCGCTGCCACACTTTCAAAGCCATATGGATCCTGCAATCAAGGTCAGGTGATCCTGCGGTGGCTAGCCCGTGTTGGTTCAGTGCTAAAGCTCAGACGTGAGTCTTAGCAATGCACTGCAATGGGAAAGCCATTGCAGGTTCCTGCAGGGCATGGGCTGTTAAGTCTATGCCTTGCAGGAACTAGGGGTGCATGCATACAGGGGGGGAACCATGTGCCTCTCTGCATGAATCCCATGCCACAGAGGCAACAGGGGAACTTGTAGGGCCCACTTTGTTTCCTCACTGCCACACTTTTCATGGTGGGTTCACCGTCATTACAACTGCTGCTGTGAGGAAACTCCTAATATGCTTGGTGGAGCTGCAGCGGCACCACCAGCATATTAGGGGCTTCAGACCGCTGCAAAGCCACCAGGCAGCAGCAGCGGTCCCATGGCGGTCCGTCGCCCTACTTGTAATAGGGCGGTTGGACCACATGTGGGACAGTAGCCGCACCGCCACCATGGGTTTTCCGGTTCTTCGGACCACCAAACTCATAATAAGGCCCATAAATAGCAAGACGGTTAAAGCCTAGGCTTTCCAATATCTGACAGATGAAAGGTAGTTGGGATACTCGGTGATAGTTTTAGAGAGAGCAAGGAGCAAGTGAAGGCTTTTTCAATAAGATGAAGTGCAACAGCAGATCTGAAACAATGTGGACAAGTTCCTAAAAAACAAAAACAGCAAAGAATCAATACAATGAATAAATGTGTAAATAATCTGGTGATTTTGTAAAGTGCTCTAATACCCTCGGGTTTAGTTCATGCTATATAAAACTGCAAAAAATAATAAAAGTTACAGCTAGTAAGAAGCGATTGAATTAAGAGCGGAGGCAGAGTAGCATCTTGGGAGAAAAGGGTCCGCTGAGCGTAGATCAGAGTATGGGGACGAGCTCCAAGGGTGAAGTATTAGAGAAGCCAGAGTGAATGGCATAGTGGCACTGAGGAGTTGTGGGAACTAAAGGAGGGCATGGAGGGGCAGCAACAAAAGTGATGAGTGTTTCTGATGCTGGGCATCCTGGTGAAAAATCCTTGGCTGAGAGTGAAAGTTGAGAGATAAATGTAGAGATGAGTGTGCATAGTGAGAAATTCAAGATATTGATTGTGCACACAATTCCTCATATATCTTTTGAAACTCTGAAGTCTTGAGTCGTTTACTAAATTAGTGTTTAAAAACCTTGATGTCAGAATGCTACAGTGTATCAATGGCTGTTACGATATGCCGGCCATTTGTCCTGTTTTCTCAGTGGTCCTCACAGCACGGGTAAACAACACAGTGAGTTTGAGTCCATGCGGATGAAAATCTTCCAAAATGTCCGATAGGACAGGAGCAACTGAAAAGCTACCACCCAAAGTAAACTGGGATTCCCACCCAAAAAAGAAATTATGAATGTGGGTACATGTGACGGATTTAGGCTAGCACCTAAAGTCAGCCTCCAGAAGTATCAAATTTAACAGACATGTCTTGTCTTAGTTGGTAATTTCCCACAGTACAACACGGACCCCCTCAGAATAGCATCTGGGTGACAAATCTCTGCTAATAGATAATTATCATCTGATGGCTGGTGAAATCAGACAAATACTGTGGTCTTTCTCAGGCTGGAAATGTGTCTCCCACAATGGCAAGGGGTGAAAAAAGCCTGTATAGACTCACCCCAAGGCATAGACTTTCACAAATCAATGCATTTCCTCACTGTTCCACAACTCCTGGTAGCAGCAAATATATTTGATCAGTCTTGGCCAGCTTGTTTCTAGGGGTGAGTGCAACTCACAGAGTTTCACTCCACAGAATTCCGCAGAGTTCCATAAAACGTCCATGAGATTCAAACGGGTTCTGCGAGTGGCAGAATTTCGAAACGTCGCACTGCTCGCGTTGATTTTTAGTGCCGGGAGCTTGTTCCACACTGTAAAACGAATGTGAATGGCATCACGTGGTGCACCAGAAGGCGCGCTTCTTTCTGCCACTCAAGTAGATTTTCTGCTTGAGCTGCATCTTTCTCAACACGAAAGGTACAGACCTGCCGCGACCTCCCACGTTGAGAAATAGTGCTGGGACTCATCCTAGTGCCTGATTTTCTCACTCGTTAACATAATATTGGCAAGTCATGTGCACGGAAAACTCTACCATGAGGATGTTGGCAGATTTTTTTACGGAACTCTGCACTCCGCCACTGGGCAAAACTCTGTGAGCTCTTCCAGCGGAGCAGAGTCTACCACCCACCCCTACTTGTTACACAGTCTCTTTGTTTAAGGGTACATTTGGCTCATTTGCTCTAAAAAACAGTGCAGGTTTCCTGAGTGGGATCTCTGTGACTCCTAGATAATCTGTGGTAGAGAACAAAGTGGTATTGGGGTGTTAAGATGGCCTCACAGAGATGGTTAGATCAAAAGTACAGTGTAAACATCACAAACGCAGGTAACTATGTGCTTTACAGCTTTTGTAAACAGGATTCCAGGCCACCAAACCTGTTAAATCAGTTTTTCTCACTAAGAGGTACTGCCTCCTTCACAGAAAAATTGTCTGCCTCCTCTAACATGACATGCATACCCTGCAGGGAAGATTAATTACACAGACTACCTGGAGCCACATCATCCTATGCTGCAATCATTTTTTCATAGAGCTTCCAAACATTCAATCACCCAGTACCTCAACATATATAACACATATATATATATATATATATATGCAATATGCTCCAACTCATCACACATGTACAGGGGAAACTGAAGGACTCTAGTTTTGGGTGAGAGAGTGAATTTTACTGAGGGAGAGTTAGTACAATCCTCCCTCAGAAGTATAGGAAAAAGGCCTGCACCATCACCATTTAGTTACCACCAACACCCGTAACTTTTCCTGTGGCCTGAAAAGAGGCCACTGTGTACCCTCTACTATTGAGACAGGTACCCAGTCTCAATCACTTTTATATTCTGCTGTTGGTGAGCTACAAAAGCAACAAGGAGTAGCCCCAATCGGCTTGCAAATATTGGGTCCCCGTGAGGGATACATACATTTTTCAGATATTCAAAAGTAATGGCAGGATGGAATGGCTGTCTGCCAGGCACAGGAACTGGCATCTCCAAAGTGAGGTTAAGTGCATTTTTGATAGAAGTTAAGAATGGTAAAAGTACACAGTGGGTTTTGCTTCAAAAATACTTGGGTGCTGCGTGGATTTTGAGACAAAGTTTTAAGTGAGAAAGAAGCTTTTCATATTAGTGTAGATGGTACACATTTTAAGACATACGCAGGGCATACTTTTCACCAATTACATATCCCAAGCTCTTGATCGTGTGTTTATCATCAAAGGAATCACTTGACAACCGCAAATAATTCATTTGAAAGTATCATCTGCCAGAGGCCACATTTGACACAACATAACTCTGAGGTTCTTAATGTGATGTTCAGTCTCTTATCACATTTGCCTTCAAAGTGGGAAGAGCGTGAAGAATTAGAGAATGAGTGTCTTGTTGCTCAAGCAGCCAGATGATGAATGAGGACATTTCCATGGAAGAATGGAAGCAGTGCATGAAAAAAATTAAATGTGATTCGTTGGGGTCGTGTAATGTGAACGAATGACTCACATTGAGACAGAAAGGTTGAAAAAGGAGGAATAGAAAAATAAGAAAACAGAGACAAATGAAGAAGAACTACAAGAGTGCGACAAAGAGACAGAAAGGGGCAGATTTATAAGCCCCTTGCGACACTTTTGCGTCACTTTTAACATGGGAAAAGTGACGCAAATGTGGCGCAAGGGGCTTATAAATATGCCCCAAAGTGTAGAGTGGTGGAAGAAGGAGCCATGAGGTGGAATCAAGGCAAGGCAGTCTTGAAATGCAGCAGCTCTGCACTCGGCAACACTTCAGGCGGGCAGCCTGAGAAAATCTTTGTTCCCCAGCACTTTTTTTTGTTTTCACAAATCAGGTGCTGCTACTGTGAACATGGAATAGCAGATGAGCTTTGCTCTTTTGACATTGGTATTATGATCGCTATGAACGTGGTGCTGAGACATTTGACACAATACATTGAAAGAAAACCAACTACAGTCACAATGAGACTTGATTTGTCTTTTATGTGACAGAATACGTGGTTCTCGCATATTTACGAATCTCTTTGACCCATTACAGACGCTTCATCTGTTGCTCAACGGCCTCATGGTCAAGAGAAAGATGTACTATTTCCGTTTACTCGGATAACAGTATGTTCAATGTTGCCATGACAACAAACAACCTACAGTAGCACTACAACTGCCCAATGTTAGATATGCATGGATTTATGATGGTAAAAACTAGCAATAAGGCATAACGCAGACTGAACTGACAAGCTGACTGCCCTTTGAGGTTGTAATGCGCACTAGAGGCTTCCATTCCCAGCTTCAAACATTTAGATATGACTTATATGTATGAATTGGGTTGATATTATGTATGTTATGTAATCTCGTTTTTAATATGGTAATTTACTTAATCAGTAGGCCAACTCAAGTAACTGTGGTGACAGGAGAGACCAGCAGGGATGGATCAGGATAGAGGAGCTGAATAGAGGGAATGATGAAAGTGCACTGTGGGAGAAGTTGTCTTCCCCTAAACCATAATATCTCACCTAATGGAGCATTAGTATGGTATTGAATGGCAGACAAAGGGTATGGAGGGGGGAGCAGTAGTGGTAATGAGAGGGGTGCAGAAGAAATCATGAGGGAACAGAAGAGGTTAGGAAGGAAAGGTCGAATGGGGTGAGAGGTGACAGTAAGAGAAATAAGACATAACAGAGGTCTAGAGGTCACCATGTGAGAGTTAATAGGGCAGGCCAGAGAGACCCACTGAGAGGCAGGAGATTTTAGGTGGTCCTACACATTCCTCCCTGGCAATTGCATATTAACAGACGCTTAACATTTAGGGCCTGATTACGAGTTTAACGGTGCAGTGCCGGGACCGACGCGCTCCCGCACCGTCAAACCCATTGTTGGGTCGCTTGCCAGAATACGAGTGTTTCTCATGTATGGCAGGCTTTTTATTGACATTCCCTAGGCGGCGCCTCAGAAAATAGGCAGCGCAATGGGAATGCCAAAAACATTTCCTGCCTGGCATGGACTGCAAAATCCATACCGTGCAGGAACTGGGGTGCATGCACACAGGGGGGTGCATGCAGTGCCACCCTGCATGCACCCTATGACCTTGAAGCAACAGGGGGCCTTGTAGGGTCCCCTTTGATCCTCTCTGTCTTGGTTTTCATGGAAGAGGAACCGCCATAAAAACCGTGTCAGAGAGGAAACTTGTAATATGCTTGGAGGGACCGCAACAGTCTCGTCAAGCATATTGCTCCCTCTACACCACAGCACCACCGCCAGGGAATGGTAGTTACCTGGCGGCTGCAGAGGGGCAATGCCGGTCCGACTGCCCTAATTGTGATAGGGCGGTCAAAAGTCCGCCGTGCCCCAGCGAGTCTGCCATTCCGGGGACCCGCCAGACTCGTAACCATGGACCGCCAGACTCGTAATCGAGCCCTTAGTGATCAGAAATGCTGCATGACTAATGTTATGATGTGTTACGTAATGTTGTTATACTAATAGTGGTCACAACACAGCACCTACTTTGGAGCTCCTGGGGGAGCACCTCTGTAGTTATAAAAGTGATGTTGATGTAACAGGCATATCAACATGATTGACAGGGTCTTCATTTTGAGGAAAGAAATTAGAGAGTGCCAAACTGCAACAGAAATCCCACAGTGACAGAAGTTCTGCCTTTAAAGTAGGCTTTGTGTAAAGTAGAGAACCACCAGCGAGAGACTGCTTGCTTGCACAGCAGAAGGGGCAACACGGAAAATGTTGCAAAATTTAGGCATAGATTCGGAGGTCCTAGTCTGTAGAGAGCTTTGTGGATGATACAAAAACCCTTAAACTTCATTGTTTCGCCATGGTAGTCGGAGAAGTGGCATAAAAAGTTAATATGATTATGCTGGCCAGAATATGTGAGGAGCAGAGTTGCAGTAGGTGATATTGAATGGAAAGGAAACCAAAGTAAAACCAGGTGTAGTAGTTAAGGGGCTCACTGTGTTAGCACAGGTTATTGTAACTAGGGGAATTATAGAATTTGGCAAACATTTAGATTTAGAGATGGCAAAACCACTGACTGTCGGTCAAATGACAATAAACCGTCAGCCACAGAGGCACCTCCTTTCTTGCATCTGGAGGCCCGCCACACTATGACGGGGGGCCTCCGATGCATATTTTCCATTCATATGTCCTCCATGTGCAGCATGGCAGACCAGGCAGGGAAAGCAAAACAATGTCCCTCCACAAATAGGTAGAAAATTACATGTGGTAAGAGCCATTGTCATTTTGTTTTACAGAAACCCCCTATTCGCACCAACATATCAGCCCACTCGTCATTCTGCTTTTCCAAAAATGCATCTGATGACCGCCGCACATCTGGATGCACTTGCAACATGTAGATCCTCACTAAGCAGGTGGGACCTAAACTCTGAATGTCTGTGATCTGAAATTAAGATAGTAAGCAAACTACAAGTTATTCAGGAACCTTTGACAACTGGACAATTCATACACACAATTCACGGTTGATCATCTGTCCATTGGGATTTTAACTCCCTACTCTAAAGTTGCACTCTTCAATGTCCCTATGGCATAATATTGAGGTGAAAAAATTGTGGCGAAAATACAGAGGACAAAAATATTTACTTCACATCCTAATAGTCAAAGTACAAAATAAAAATCAACTTAAAAAATATAGTGGACACAAATAGCAACACTACGGGGCCATTTTGGATGTCAGTCGGAAAGCCTCCGACCACAGGTCGGAGACTTTCGGACCGACTTCTGCAGTTTGAATTCCTACTGCCGTATTATGAATACAGTGGCCCCAATATAAACCAGCCGGTCATTCCGGCTGGATTCCGACAGGCTCAAGGACCCGTCGGGCAGTCGGAGACCTGCCCTTAATCCTTATGGACAGCGTTTCCGGGATTACATTCTCGGTTTCCAACAGGCTTTCCATGTTGGGCTTTCTGACATGGGAAGCTTGTCGGAAAATGACATTGGGGGCCCCTAGCAGGGCTCCCTTCACCTTGGGGACTCGGGTTGTGGGCCGAGGGGGTGCCTATGGTGTCCCCCTGTTAAACCCTGCAACGCGTGGCAGGCACCTCGAGGTGCCTGCCACGTGGTACAGGGAGATACAGATCCTCCCATTTGTCTATGGGAGCTTGTGCTATGGCCGCAGCACAAGCTCCCATAGACAAATGGGAGTATGCAACATTACACATTGTAATTGTGACAGGAGGTCGGTTGGTCCCGAGACCGCAACGGTGTCGGTCGGAGGCAACTTCAACCAACATCGTAATGAGGCCCTGAATGGGTAAAATATATACATTTAAACACATTTTAACAATAAATTAACCATAAAAAAGATAAACTAACTTTAAAAAATACTACAATTAGATATATATATATAATAATAATAATAAAATAGTAAACATACATTTAATAATCTAGAAATAATAAAAAAGTTACTTTAAAATAGATATCAACAAAATAAATAAAATAGACTAAAATTCATATTTGAATAAATAAATAAAGCTAGTAACCACAAATATAATAATGAAACAAAAATATACACATATGAATTTACATTACTTACACACTCTTTCTCTCTCTCTCTCTCTCTCTCTCTCTCTCTCTCTCTCTCTCTCTCTCTCTCTATATATATATATATATATATATATATATATATATATATATATATATATATTATATATATATATACATATAGATACACAAACACACACACACATTTATTTAAACATTCTTGTAGTATAAAATCAAAGATAGTATAATTACTAAAACAAAAATTAAAGCACAGAAATGTGAAATGTGTAAAATAAAAAGAATAAAATAAATATAAACTTTGGCATTAAATTATAAAAATATAACTAAAAAATATGAAAGAAAATGTAAAAGGATTAATAAAAATCAAGTAAGATAAATAATGAAAAAATATGCCCAAATACTACTATAAATAAAATTCAACAAACATTGTTAAAAATTGATGCAGCTTAGATACATGATGGAATAAATTTAGGGGCTAATTGCAATGTCGGGCAGACTTGAGTCCGCCCGACACTGTCTCAGTACTGGGACCGACCGACCTCTGCGCGGCGGTCTTGGCCGCCTAATTAGGATGCGATGAACACTGTTCGGTTGCATTCCTACATTGGGATTTGTAGTGTGGTTTGCAGACACGTGACTCGTATGGTATTTAAATCACCTGGGACATTGCACAAGTGATGCTGCACCTTTGACAAAGACAGTTTGTCGAAACACATCAGGGCCATCACGTCTCTTTCTGTCTGCGCTATCAACAATAAATGCTGTTTTTCCGGACCCGGGCTGTGGTACATCTTTCCTTAATATATATATATATATATCACAGAAAAAACCATGGGTTTCACACACGTTATAGTTAGGAATTAGCATTTAAAAAACCTTAGAAATTCAATGAAAAAACCAAAGGTTTCACACATGTTATAGTTAGCTGGACATTTCACTCGTAAAAAACCATTGAAATTCCCCCGTTATAGTTAGTTCAGCTAACTATAACTCGCGCGCCCGCAATGCACTGCTGATGACATCACATATTACATCACTCATGACATGGTCAGTGACATCACTCATGACATCACTGATGACATCTCAAATGACATCACTGATGACATCACTGATGACATCATCCTTGTGATAGAGTGGCAGACCTCCTCTCAACCTAATATAACCTTTGATACACACATTCAAAAATAGAAATTAAAATTTTAAAAACAATGGACATACCAATACCAGTTACAACAACCTATACAGTAATTCTAAGATCCAAATACACATCCACTCATTCACCAACAGTCCTATACAGTCACTCATACATGTACTCACACATCATATGTACTCATACACCTATACATCCTGTTACACAACGCCACTCATCCATAGAGTTACTCACACACATAGTCACTCATGCTAATAAAGAAACAAACATACATTTATTTGCATATACAGTTATACACACACCACCACACTTACTTCTACGGAAAGTTACACATACTTAGTCTTTTAAACAATCACTTATAGAAACACATACTTATTCATACAGGAACTCTTTCAATCTCTCACTCTCACATATACTCGCTTATATACACCAATAGTCACATATACTAGTTTAAAACATATGTAGTTACTCATAAAGACACTATTGAGACAGTCATTCACTCACTAACACACCCATACACTCACTCATCCACCCATAGAGTCCTGCACACATGCTGTCTTCAACACATACAAAGAGTGAGTCATTCATTCATGCACCTATGCACTACGTAATACCCCCACCGAACCATGCAGACACTCAGACTGATACTCATAAAACCAACTAATAACCTATATAGACACCCATGTAGCTACTCACCAACCCATGCAGCCACTTATACACAAAGTGAGAGACTGATACAGATATTTACATATTTAAACATTACTCACTAAGCCATGTATTCACTATGATACACTTAATCAGTCAGTTACACAATCAATTTTTATTAAACTAATCATCCATTTAGACACTTATATACCCATTTATTCTTCCATCGACCTTGAGATATACATATATAAAACATATTTAATTTTCAGAAACACACACATTCACTAGATGATGTCATCAGTGATGTCATCAGTGATGTCATTTGAGATGTCATCAGTGATGTCATGAGTGATGTCACTGACCATGTCATGAGTGATGTAATATGTGACGTCATCAGCAGTGCATTGCGGGCGCGCGAGTTATAGTTAGCTGAACTAACTATAACGGGGGAATTTCAATGGTTTTTTACGAGTGAAATGTCCAGCTAACTATAACATGTGTGAAACCTTTGGTTTTTTCATTGAATTTCTAAGGTTTTTTAAATGCTAATTCCTAACTATAACGTGTGTGAAACCCATGGTTTTTTCTGTGAATTGGCAAGGTTTTTTAAATGCTAATTCCTAACTATAACGTGTGTGAAACCCATGGTTTTTTCAGTGAATTGGCAAGGTTTTTTAAATGCTAATTCCTAACTATAACGTGTGTGAAACCCATGGTTTTTTCAGTGAATTTGCAAGGTTTTTTAAATGCTAATTTTGTTTTTTTTCTTCTATTTTTTTAAACATATTTTTATTTTAATTTTCTATCCTTTTTTTATTGTCTATGGTTACATTTTTAAAATTCTCTAATATGTTTTTTTAATATATTTTATAAAATAAACATGTAAAATTTATTTGCAATACATTTTTTCCTTTTTTTTATTTTTTTTTAGTACGCGTACCGTAAGCTTACGGTAAGCGTACGGTTTACGCAACGTCCGTAATTTATCTACGCTGTTTGCGCATATTTACGCAATTTGCGTAGCTGCGCGTACACTGCGTGGGCGTGTACGCATGTACGCTACACGCGCACGTTACGCGGAAGTGTCGGGGAGTGACTGTTAAGCGCATGCGCGCAAGCGCGTGTCTTTTTTACGCGCATGCGTACTTTTTCCGTAAGCGTACCGTAAGCGTACCGTAAGCGTACGGTAGGTCATGTGATCATGAAACACAACTTTTGATTGGTTGAAACTACTTTCAGTTCTAGAACTCTCCTACACCACACCCATTCCCCTCATTTCTGCTTGTGATCCCTTAGGAGAAGGAGCTGGGTTGTCTTTGTGATACGATGGCAGAACAGCAGAGCCCTTCTGAGAGTGAGGCTAGCACTAGCAGCACTACCTTGAGGCAGAGAGCGAGGAAACAAAAGACCTCTTATGTATGGGATTATTTTACTTTTCCTGAAGGCCAGCAAAAGGTAAATGCACCCTTAGTAACTTGTAAGCTGTGTAAGCGTGTACTTTCAAGAGGTAATCCTGACAGGAAGTATTCCTTTGGGAATCATACCATGATGAGACACCTCAAGGATGTACACAAAAGGACACATGCTCGACTTACTGGAGGTAACCCTTCAGTAAGTCAACCAAGCACATCCACAGCAGCTCAGCCTGGACCATCATCTGCAGTGCCGAGTCCTTCTTCTGCAGGTCAGGTGAGCCCTTCATCTGTGGGGGGTGCATCTCCTTTTGCTGGCCCTCAGGAAATTAACCCTCGATTTCTGAGGGTTGATATTCGATGCGCCTCTTGTCATGATCTAATTTGTCATAGGGAGACCAGTGTTTCCCTAGTGAACAACAAAATAGATCAGCACACTTGTCGCAGAGACTAATTTTCCCAATCTTTCTTTCCTCTGTCCCTGCATGAACACAACGGCTCTTTTAAGAGCCAACCTTATCTTTCATCTTTTTTTTATATATGTTTTTAAAAACTTTTTTTTTTTTTTTTTTACCGTACGCGTACGGTGCGCGTAATTTTTTTTTTTTTTTTTTAAAAAAACACTAAAAATCAATTATCACATTACAAGGTCCTTGAGAGACTACAATTAAAAATTGAAAATGTGATTGTAGAGAAGTGGAAAAAAGGGACCAGGAAATTTTTGACTTACCATACCCACTCAAAAAAATATTTATTAATTTAAATTTAATTTTAATTGCTTTAAAAATGGTTCTAGTTTTCGAATTTTTTTTATCTCAATCTGAAAAAAAAGAAAAAAGTATTAATATTTAATAAAACATTTTATAATACAGTACACATATTTACATATTTTTCTAAAATTTTTTTAAAGAGTCATGGTTTGATATTAGGCAGAAAACGAAATTTCTTTGCCAATTTGAAAGCACACTTATTACTCTTTTTTTTGGCAAGTGATAATCACTTTTACAGACTGACACATTATGAATCCCCTTTTCAGATTTTTTAAAAAGCCCATGTCCAGACTGCTTTTTCAGACCACCACCATGTGTATCCTGGGTGACTGCCTCCACTCCAGCAAGGGCAACCAGCCTTAGTGATGCTGAATGTATTTGCATTACGGACTGAAACCTCAAACACCACTCGCTTGTAAATACTGTGCATGATTATACATGGAAAGCAGCTGGGTGTGTGCTAAGAGTCTGCTTCTGCACCAAAAAATCGCTCCCCTTTTTTCCTACTAATGCAACTGTGAAATCACCAGAGCAAAACGCAATAAATCTCTGCCTGTAATTCATATTTGCACACAGAGTCATGTTTTCACATTAGTCACAAAACGAAATTTCTTTGCTAATGTGAAAGCACACTTACTGCTCTTTTTTTTTGGCAAGTGATAATCACTTTTACAGACTGACACATTATGAATCCACTTTTCAGATTTTTTAAAAAGCCCATGTCCAGACTGCTTTTTCAGACCACCACCATGTGTATCCTGGGTGACTGCCTACACTCCAGCAAGGGCAACCAGCCTTAGTGATGCGGAATGTATTTGCATTACAGACTGAAACCTCAAACCCCACTCGCTTGTAAATACTGTGCATGATTATACATGGAAAGGAGCTGGGTGTGTGCTAAGAGTCTGCTTCTGCACCAAAAAATCGCTCCCCCTTTTTCCTACTAATGCAACTGTGAAATCACCAGAGCAAAACGCAATAAATCTCTGCCTGTAATTCCTATTTGCACACAGAGTCATGTTTTCATATTAGTCACAAAACGAAATTTCTTTGCCAATTTGAAAGCACACTTACTGCTCTTTTTTTTTGGCAAGTGATAATCACTTTTACAGACTGACACATTATGAATCCACTTTTCAGATTTTTTAAAAAGCCCATGTCCAGACTGCTTTTTCAGACCACCACCATGTGTATTCTGGGTGACTGCCTACACTCCAGCAAGGGCAACCAGCCTTAGTGATGCTGAATGTATTTGCATTACAGACTGAAACCTCAAACCCCACTCGCTTGTAAATACTGTGCATGATTATACATGGAAAGGAGCTGGGTGTGTGCTAAGAGTCTGCTTCTGCACCAAAAAATCGCTCCCCCTTTTTCCTACTAATGCAACTG
This sequence comes from Triturus cristatus, assembly GCF_964204655.1. Classification (NCBI taxonomy): domain Eukaryota; kingdom Metazoa; phylum Chordata; class Amphibia; order Caudata; family Salamandridae; genus Triturus; species Triturus cristatus. Next base: position 806,816,580 of record NC_140585.1, on the reverse strand, counting down.
TGAAATCACCAGAGCAAAACGCAATAAATCTCTGCCATTAATTCCTATTTGCACACAGAGTCATGTTTTCACATTAGTCACAAAACGAAATTTCTTTGCCAATTTGAAAGCACACTTACTGCTCTTTTTTTTTGGCAAGTGATAATCACTTTTACAGACTGACACATTATGAATCCACTTTTCAGATTTTTTAAAAAGCCCATGTCCAGACTGCTTTTTCAGACCACCACCATGTGTATCCTGGGTGACTGCCTACACTCCAGCAAGGGCAACCAGCCTTAGTGATGCTGAATGTATTTGCATTACAGACTGAAACCTCAAACCCCACTCGCTTGTAAATACTGTGCATGATTATACATGGAAAGGAGCTGGGTGTGTGCTAAGAGTCTGCTTCTGCACCAAAAAATCGCTCCCCCTTTTTCCTACTAATGCAACTGTGAAATCACCAGAGCAAAACGCAATAAATCTCTGCCTGTAATTCCTATTTGCACACAGTCATGTTTTCACATTAGTCACAAAACGAAATTTCTTTGCCAATTTGAAAGCACACTTACTGCTCTTTTTTTTTGGCAAGTGATAATCACTTTTACAGATTGACACATTATGAATCCACTTTTCAGATTTTTTAAAAAGCCCATGTCCAGACTGCTTTTTCAGACCACCACCATGTGTATCCTGGGTGACTGCCTACACTCCAGCAAGGGCAACCAGCCTTAGTGATGCTGAATGTATTTGCATTACAGACTGAAACCTCAAACCCCACTCGCTTGTAAATACTGTGCATGATTATACATGGAAAGGAGCTGGGTGTGTGCTAAGAGTCTGCTTCTGCACCAAAAAATCGCTCCCCCTTTTTCCTACTAATGCAACTGTGAAATCACCAGAGCAAAACGCAATAAATCTCTGCCTGTAATTCCTATTTGCACACAGAGTCATGTTTTCACATTAGTCACAAAACGAAATTTCTTTGCCAATTTGAAAGCACACTTACTGCTCTTTTTTTTTGGCAAGTGATAATCACTTTTACAGACTGACACATTATGAATCCACTTTTCAGATTTTTTAAAAAGCCCATGTCCAGACTGCTTTTTCAGACCACCACCATGTGTATCCTGGGTGACTGCCTACACTCCAGCAAGGGCAACCAGCCTTAGTGATGCTAAATGTATTTGCATTACAGACTGAAACCTCAAACCCCACTCGCTTGTAAATACTGTGCATGATTATACATGGAAAGGAGCTGGGTGTGTGCTAAGAGTCTGCTTCTGCACCAAAAAATCGCTCCCCCTTTTTCCTACTAATGCAACTGTGAAATCACCAGAGCAAAACGCAATAAATCTCTGCCTGTAATTCCTATTTGCACACAGAGTCATGTTTTCACATTAGTCACAAAACGAAATTTCTTTGCCAATTTGAAAGCACACTTACTGCTCTTTTTTTTTGGCAAGTGATAATCAATTTTACAGACTGACACATTATGAATCCACTTTTCAGATTTTTTAAAAAGCCCATGTCCAGACTGCTTTTTCAGACCACCACCATGTGTATCCTGGGTGACTGCCTACACTCCAGCAAGGGCAACCAGCCTTAGTGATGCTGAATGTATTTGCATTACTGAGTCCAACCGCAAACCCTTAAACTATTCTTTTTTTATACCAATACACCTTAATTTATCGTGAAAACATAGTCCATATTATTTTACATGTTCCTCACATTTAAATTTCTCCCAAAACAGAAAATAATAAACACAACTTCAACAAAAAGAATTACATTTCTATTATTCATTTCTTAATTTACCATATACATCTCCTCTCAAACTCTAAACTCACCTTTAAAATTAGTTAGTTGTGAAAGAAATGTGGCACTCAAACAGCAGATTATCAGAGCCAGGATCTCTGTTCTCTACACCTCTCTCCTCTCAGCAGAACCAGATAATGGCAAAGTTTCCCTCTATTTTTCCACACATATACATGTAAGTTTCAAATCTCAGTGCTTCCCCCTTTTTTTCAAATGTAATCACACATTTCTATTGGTTGAAAACCAACCCTTTTCCAAAAGTACCCTTCCCCCAACTTGACTTCTGCCTAGTACCCTTCCCACAACTTGACTTCTGCCTGCTACCATAGCAACAGCTCATGGAACACTGCTGTGTGGAGTCAGGTCAGAAGTTCGCCAAACAATGTTTCAATTCCACAGAGCAAGAGTGCTTGACTTTTCAAACCTAACAGCAAATCCATAGTACTGTTCTTTGGTAACACATTTTTCTGTACCAATACAAAACATGCTTCTATTAATTTACACATACAGCCTAGTTTTTATTCTAGAATGGTATGAAACAGCCAATCAGTTCTTTTTTTTGTTGAAAAAAATATGTATGCCTCCATTTCCAAACTGTCTTTCTTTTCATATTGCCATTCTACTGAAAGACACCTCCTGAGTGCATCCAGTTCTCCTTTGAAGATGTTCACAGTGTGGATTGTAGGGCACAGCTATGTCTTCTGGAGTGAAAAGTTTGCAGAGAAAACAGGTATGGTGAGAGACCTTGCTTTGCCAAATGTAGACATTAAATGGATTGGTCAGAGAGGGTTAAAGTGGCACCAATTGATGCCATTGGTGAAATCCTTCATGCAAATCCAACACCCTGACCTCATAATAGTGCACTGTGGTGGCAATGACCTAGGCACTTTGACTGGGGTAGGTCTGGAAATGCTTATGAAGGACACCTTTGCACAACTGTTTTCACTTTTCCCTAAAACTGCCTTTGTGTTTTCTAACATATGCCAAAGGCAAAAATGGAACTGGTCCAATCATTTCTATCCGCAGATTGACAAAGCAAGAAAGCACGTCAACAAATCTGTTTCTGCTTTCCTCCGTGACTATGGTATGGGTTCCATTTACCACAACAACTTGCGTTACGACATGCAAGACATTTATAGAGGAGATGGTGTGCACTTCAATGATGAAGGGAACAGAGTCTTCCTCTTGAACCTTAGACTCTGCATCGGTACTTACTTGTAGGTACCACTAAAAAATCACTTAATAAACTTTTTAGAGCCCCCTAATATCTAAACACTTAAATCTGAATTTCATTTATTTATTTTTTATTTTTTTTACCGTACGCTTACCGTAAGCTTACCGTACGCGTACCCCGCGATTTTTTTTTAAAATCAATAAATGTTTTCTTTGTACTTTTCTGTCCTTCTTTGACCCCCTTACAAATGTTAGGGGGTCTGTAACTCTCTCCCTTGCCCCCTTTTCAAGATATCACTCTTTTTTACCGGAGTGAAATACACAAAATGGCGGCCGCCGCTTCCTGGTTTCGGCCGATTCGAATGTTTACTAAGATCTAACAGCCAATCAGAATCGCGCTCGCGCACGCCACCGTACGCGTACGGTAAGCTTACGGTAAGCGTACCGTAAGCTGGCTCAGATATATATATTGATTTAAAGGCTATTTTCTCAGAATCTACTGAACAGATTTACACCAAAACTACAAAAGGCACTTCCTTGACCTGAGGACTACCTCTCTGCCAAATTTCTAGTAATTCTGTTCAGCCGTTCGGGCTGTAGCCCTGTCTAAAGGTCCTATGGAAAAATGCATGGGAAAAACGCGTTTTGGGACCCCCTTTTATCTCAGCCCCCGCTTGACGAATCCCCCCGAGACTTTCAGGGTAGGAGCGTAGCGTAGCGCCCCACCTATTTTGAGAAATTCGCGAGGATTCGTCGACCGGCGCCAAAGTTATTCAAAATAGAATGTTGCGGATTTCCTATGGAAACAGGGTCCTAACTATAACTACCTACTGGCGACCGCCAGTAGGTAATATATATATATATATATATATATATATATATATATATATATATATATATATATATATATATATATATTCACAGAAAAAAACATGGGTTTCACACACGTTAAAGTTAGGAATTAGCATTTAAAAAACCTTAGAAATTCAATGAAAAAACCAAAGGTTTCACACATGTTATAGTTAGCTGGACATTTCACTCGTAAAAAACCATTGAAATTCCCCCGTTATAGTTAGTTCAGCTAACTATAACTCGCGCGCCCGCAATGCACTGCTGATGACGTCACATATTACATCACTCATGACATGGTCAGTGACATCACTCATGACATCACTGATGACATCTCAAATGACATCACTGATGACATCACTGATGACATCATCCTTGTGATAGAGTGGCAGACCTCCTCTCATCCTAATATAACCTTTGATACACACATTCAAAAATAGAAATTAAAATTTTAAAAACAATCGACATACCAATACCAGTTACAACAACCTATACAGTAATTCTAAGATCCAAATACACATCCACTCATTCACCAACAGTCCTATACAGTCACTCATACATGTACTCACACATCATATGTACTCATACACCTATACATCCTGTTACACAACGCCACTCATCCATAGAGTTACTCACACACATAGTCACTCATGCTAATAAAGAAACAAACATACATTTATTTGCATATACAGTTATACACACACCACCACACTTACTTCTACGGAAAGTTACACATACTTAGTCTTTTAAACAATCACTTATAGAAACACATACTTATTCATACAGGAACTCTTTCAATCTCTCACTCTCACATATACTCGCTTATATACACCAATAGTCACATATACTAGTTTAAAACATATGTAGTTACTCATAAAGACACTATTGAGACAGTCATTCACTCACTAACACACCCATACACTCACTCATCCACCCATAGAGTCCTGCACACATGCTGTCTTCAACACATACAAAGAGTGAGTCATTCATTCATGCACCTATCCACTACGTAATACCCCCACCGAACCATGCAGACACTCAGACTGATAATCATAAAACCAACTAATAACCTATATAGACACCCATGTAGCTACTCACCAACCCATGCAGCCACTTATACACAAAGTGAGAGACTGATACAGATATTTACATATTTAAACATTACTCACTAAGCCATGTATTCACTATGATACACTTAATCAGTCAGTTACACAATCAATTTTTATTAAACTAATCATCCATTTAGACACTTATATACCCATTTATTCTTCCATCGACCTTGAGATATACATATATAAAACATATTTAATTTTCAGAAACACACACATTCACTAGATGATGTCATCAGTGATGTCATCAGTGATGTCATTTGAGATGTCATCAGTGATGTCATGAGTGATGTCACTGACCATGTCATGAGTGATGTAATATGTGACGTCATCAGCAGTGCATTGCGGGCGCGCGAGTTATAGTTAGCTGAACTAACTATAACGGGGGAATTTCAATGGTTTTTTACGAGTGAAATGTCCAGCTAACTATAACATGTGTGAAACCTTTGGTTTTTTCATTGAATTTCTAAGGTTTTTTAAATGCTAATTCCTAACTATAACGTGTGTGAAACCCATGGTTTTTTCTGTGAATTGGCAAGGTTTTTTAAATGCTAATTCCTAACTATAACGTGTGTGAAACCCATGGTTTTTTCAGTGAATTGGCAAGGTTTTTTAAATGCTAATTCCTAACTATAACGTGTGTGAAACCCATGGTTTTTTCAGTGAATTTGCAAGGTTTTTTAAATGCTAATTTTGTTTTTTTCTTCTATTTTTTTAAACATATTTTTATTTTAATTTTCTATCCTTTTTTTATTGTCTATGGTTAAATTTTTAAAATTCTCTAATATGTTTTTTTAATATATTTTATAAAATAAACATGTAAAATTTATTTGCAATACATTTTTTCCTTTTTTTTATTTTTTTTAGTACGCGTACCGTAAGCTTACGGTAAGCGTACGGTTTACGCAACGTCCGTAATTTATCTACGCTGTTTGAGCATATTAACGCAATTTGCGTAGCTGCGCGTACACTGCGTGGGCGTGTACGCGTGTACGCTACACGCGCACGTTACGCGGAAGTGTCGGGGAGTGACTGTTAAGCGCATGCGCGCAAGCGCGTGTCTTTTTTACGCGCATGCGTACTTTTTCCGTAAGCGTACCGTAAGCGTACCGTAAGCGTACGGTAGGTCATGTGATCATGAAACACAACTTTTGATTGGTTGAAACTACTTTCAGTTCTAGAACTCTCCTACACCACACCCATTCCCCTCATTTCTGCTTGTGATCCCTTAGGAGAAGGAGCTGGGTTGTCTTTGTGATACGATGGCAGAACAGCAGAGCCCTTCTGAGAGTGAGGCTAGCACTAGCAGCACTACCTTGAGGCAGAGAGCGAGGAAACAAAAGACCTCTTATGTATGGGATTATTTTACTTTTCCTGAAGGCCAGCAAAAGGTAAATGCACCCTTAGTAACTTGTAAGCTGTGTAAGCGTGTACTTTCAAGAGGTAATCCTGACAGGAAGTATTCCTTTGGGAATCATACCATGATGAGACACCTCAAGGATGTACACAAAAGGACACATGCTCGACTTACTGGAGGTAACCCTTCAGTAAGTCAACCAAGCACATCCACAGCAGCTCAGCCTGGACCATCATCTGCAGTGCCGAGTCCTTCTTCTGCAGGTCAGGTGAGCCCTTCATCTGTGGGGGGTGCATCTCCTTTTGCTGGCCCTCAGGAAATTAACCCTCGATTTCTGAGGGTTGATATTCGATGCGCCTATTGTCATGATCTAATTTGTCATAGGGAGACCAGTGTTTCCCTAGTGAACAACAAAATAGATCAGCACACTTGTCGCAGAGACTAATTTTCCCAATCTTTCTTTCCTCTGTCCCTGCATGAACACAACGGCTCTTTTAAGAGCCAACCTTATCTTTCATCTTTTTTTTATATATGTTTTTAAAAACTTTTTTTATTTTATTTTTTACCGTATGCGTACGGTGCGCGTAATTTTTTTTTTTTTTTTTTTTAAAAACACTAAAAATCAATTATCACATTACAAGGTCCTTGAGAGACTACAATTAAAAATTGAAAATGTGATTGTAGAGAAGTGGAAAAAAGGGACCATGAAATTTTTGACTTACCATACCCACTCAAAAAATATTTATTAATTTAAATTTAATTTTAATTGCTTTAAAAATGGTTCTAGTTTTCGAATTTTTTTTATCTCAATCTGAAAAAAAAGAAAAAAGTATTAATATTTAATAAAACATTTTATAATACAGTACACATATTTACATATTTTTCTAAATTTTTTTTAAAGAGTCATGGTTTGATATTAGGCAGAAAACGAAATTTCTTTGCCAATTTGAAAGCACACTTATTACTCTTTTTTTTAGCAAGTGATAATCACTTTTACAGACTGACACATTATGAATCCACTTTTCAGATTTTTTAAAAAGCCCATGTCCAGACTGCTTTTTCAGACCACCACCATGTGTATCCTGGGTGACTGCCTCCACTCCAGCAAGGGCAACCAGCCTTAGTGATGCTGAATGTATTTGCATTACAGACTGAAACCTCAAACCCCACTCGCTTGTAAATACTGTGCATGATTATACATGGAAAGCAGCTGGGTGTGTGCTAAGAGTCTGCTTCTGCACCAAAAAATCGCTCCCCCTTTTTCCTACTAATGCAACTGTGAAATCACCAGAGCAAAACGCAATAAATCTCTGCCTGTAATTCCTATTTGCACACAGAGTCATGTTTTCACATTAGTCACAAAACGAAATTTCTTTGCTAATGTGAAAGCACACTTACTGCTCTTTTTTTTTGGCAAGTGATAATCACTTTTACAGACTGACACATTATGAATCCACTTTTCAGATTTTTAAAAAAGCCCATGTCCAGACTGCTTTTTCAGACCACCACCATGTGTATCCTGGGTGACTGCCTACACTCCAGCAAGGGCAACCAGCCTTAGTGATGCTGAATGTATTTGCATTACAGACTGAAACCTCAAACCCCACTCGCTTGTAAATACTGTGCATGATTATACATGGAAAGGAGCTGGGTGTGTGCTAAGAGTCTGCTTCTGCACCAAAAAATCGCTCCCCCTTTTTCCTACTAATGCAACTGTGAAATCACCAGAGCAAAACGCAATAAATCTCTGCCTGTAATTCCTATTTGCACACAGAGTCATGTTTTCACATTAGTCACAAAACGAAATTTCTTTGCCAATTTGAAAGCACACTTACTGCTCTTTTTTTTTGGCAAGTGATAATCACTTTTACAGACTGACACATTATGAATCCACTTTTCAGATTTTTTAAAAAGCCCATGTCCAGACTGCTTTTTCAGACCACCACCATGTGTATTCTGGGTGACTGCCTACACTCCAGCAAGGGCAACCAGCCTTAGTGATGCTGAATGTATTTGCATTACAGACTGAAACCTCAAACCCCACTCGCTTGTAAATACTGTGCATGATTATACATGGAAAGGAGCTGGGTGTGTGCTAAGAGTCTGCTTCTGCACCAAAAAATCGCTCCCCCTTTTTCCTACTAATGCAACTGTGAAATCACCAGAGCAAAACGCAATAAATCTCTGCCATTAATTCCTATTTGCACACAGAGTCATGTTTTCACATTAGTCACAAAACGAAATTTCTTTGCCAATTTGAAAGCACACTTACTGCTCTTTTTTTTGGCAAGTGATAATCACTTTTACAGACTGACACATTATGAATCCACTTTTCAGATTTTTTAAAAAGCCCATGTCCAGACTGCTTTTTCAGACCACCACCATGTGTATCCTGGGTGACTGCCTACACTCCAGCAAGGGCAACCAGCCTTAGTGATGCTGAATGTATTTGCATTACAGACTGAAACCTCAAACCCCACTCGCTTGTAAATACTGTGCATGATTATACATGGAAAGGAGCTGGGTGTGTGCTAAGAGTCTGCTTCTGCACCAAAAAATCGCTCCCCCTTTTTCCTACTAATGCAACTGTGAAATCACCAGAGCAAAACGCAATAAATCTCTGCCTGTAATTCCTATTTGCACACAGAGTCATGTTTTCACATTAGTCACAAAACGAAATTTCTTTGCCAATTTGAAAGCACACTTACTGCTCTTTTTTTTTGGCAAGTGATAATCACTTTTACAGACTGACACATTATGAATTCACTTTACAGATTTTTTAAAAAGCCCATGTCCAGACTGCTTTTTCAGACCACCACCATGTGTATCCTGGGTGACTGCCTACACTCCAGCAAGGGCAACCAGCCTTAGTGATGCTGAATGTATTTGCATTACAGACTGAAACCTCAAACCCCACTCGCTTGTAAATACTGTGCATGATTATACATGGAAAGGAGCTGGGTGTGTGCTAAGAGTCTGCTTCTGCACCAAAAAATCGCTCCCCCTTTTTCCTACTAATGCAACTGTGAAATCACCAGAGCAAAACGCAATAAATCTCTGCCTGTAATTCCTATTTGCACACAGAGTCATGTTTTCACATTAGTCACAAAACGAAATTTCTTTGCCAATTTGAAAGCACACTTACTGCTCTTTTTTTTTGGCAAGTGATAATCACTTTTACAGACTGACACATTATGAATCCACTTTTCAGATTTTTTAAAAAGCCCATGTCCAGACTGCTTTTTCAGACCACCACCATGTGTATCCTGGGTGACTGCCTACACTCCAGCAAGGGCAACCAGCCTTAGTGATGCTGAATGTATTTGCATTACAGACTGAAACCTCAAACCCCACTCGCTTGTAAATACTGTGCATGATTATACATGGAAAGGAGCTGGGTGTGTGCTAAGAGTCTGCTTCTGCACCAAAAAATCGCTCCCCCTTTTTCCTACTAATGCAACTGTGAAATCACCAGAGCAAAACGCAATAAATCTCTGCCTGTAATTCCTATTTGCACACAGAGTCATGTTTTCACATTAGTCACAAAACGAAATTTCTTTGCCAATTTGAAAGCACACTTACTGCTCTTTTTTTTGGCAAGTGATAATCACTTTTACAGACTGACACATTATGAATCCACTTTTCAGATTTTTAAAAAAGCCCATGTCCAGACTGCTTTTTCAGACCACCACCATGTGTATCCTGGGTGACTGCCTACACTCCAGCAAAGGCAACCAGCCTTAGTGATGCTGAATGTATTTGCATTACTGAGTCCAACCGCAAACCCTTAAACTATTCTTTTTTTATACCAATACACCTTAATTTATCGTGAAAACATAGTCCATATTATTTTACATGTTCCTCACATTTACATTTCTCCCAAAACAGAAAATAATAAACACAACTTCAACAAAAGGAATTACATTTCTATTATTCATTTCTTAATTTACCATATACATCTCCTCTCAAACTCTAAACTCACCTTTAAAATTAGTTAGTTGTGAAAGAAATGTGGCACTCAAACAGCAGATTATCAGAGCCAGGATCTCTGTTCTCTACACCTCTCTCCTCTCAGCAGAACCAGATAATGGCAAAGTTTCCCTCTATTTTTCCACACATATACATGTAAGTTTCAAATCTCAGTGCTTCCCCCTTTTTTTCAAATGTAATCACACATTTCTATTGGTTGAAAACCAACCCTTTTCTAAAAGTACCCTTCCCCCAACTTGACTTCTGCCTAGTACCCTTCCCCCAACTTGACTTCTGCCTGCTACCATAGCAACAGCTCATGGAACACTGCTGTGTGGAGTCAGGTCAGAAGTTCGCCAAACAATGTTTCAATTCCACAGAGCAAGAGTGCTTGACTTTTCAAACCTAACAGCAAATCCATAGTACTGTTCTTTGGTAACACATTTTTCTGTACCAATACAAAACATGCTTCTATTAATTTACACATACAGCCTAGTTTTTATTCTAGAATGGTATGAAACAGCCAATCAGTTCTTTTTTTTTTTTAAAAAATATGTATGCCTCCATTTCCAAACTGTCTTTCTTTTCATATTGCCATTCTACTGAAAGACACCTCCTGAGTGCATCCAGTTCTCCTTTGAAGATGTTCACAGTGTGGATTGTAGGGCACAGCTATGTCTTCTGGAGTGAAAAGTTTGCAGAGAAAACAGGTATGGTGAGAGACCTTGCTTTGCCAAATGTAGACATTAAATGGATTGGTCAGAGAGGGTTAAAGTGGCACCAATTGATGCCATTGGTGAAATCCTTCATGCAAATCCAACACCCTGACCTCATAATAGTGCACTGTGGTGGCAATGACCTAGGCACTTTGACTGGGGTAGGTCTGGAAATGCTTATGAAGGACACCTTTGCACAACTGTTTTCACTTTTCCCTAAAACTGCCTTTGTGTTTTCTAACATATGCCAAAGGCAAAAATGGAACTGGTCCAATCATTTCTGTCCGCAGATTGACAAAGCAAGAAAGCACGTCAACAAATCTGTTTCTGCTTTCCTCCGTGACTATGGTATGGGTTCCATTTACCACAACAACTTGCGTTACGACATGCAAGACATTTATAGAGGAGATGGTGTGCACTTCAATGATGAAGGGAACAGAGTCTTCCTCTTGAACCTTAGACTCTGCATCGGTACTTACTTGTAGGTACCACTAAAAAATCACTTAATAAACACAACGGCTCTTTTTAGAGCCCCCTAATATCTAAACACTTAAATCTGAATTTCATTTCTTTTTTTTTTTTTTTTTTTACCGTACGCTTACCGTAAGCTTACTGTACGCGTACCCCACGATTTTTTTTAAAAATCAATAAATGTTTTCTTTGTACTTTTCTGTTCTTCTTTGACCCCCTTACAAATGTTAGGGGGTCTGTAACTCTCTCCCTTGCCCCCTTTTCAAGATATCACTCTTTTTTACCGGAGTGAAATACACAAAATGGCGGCCGCCGCTTCCTGGTTTCGGCCGATTCGAATGTTTACTAAGATCTAACAGCCAATCATAATCGCGCTCGCGCACGCCACCGTACGCGTACGGTAAGCTTACGGTAAGCGTACCGTAAGCTGGCTCAGATATATATATTGATTTAAAGGCTATTTTCTCAGAATCTACTGAACAGATTTACACCAAAACTACAAAAGGCACTTCCTTGACCTGAGGACTACCTCTCTGCCAAATTTCTAGTAATTCTGTTCAGCCGTTCGGGCTGTAGCCCTGTCTAAAGGTCCTATGGAAAAATGCATGGGAAAAACGCGTTTTGGGACCCCCCTTTTATCTCAGCCCCCGCTTGACGAATCCCCCCGAGACTTTCAGGGTAGGAGCGGAGCGTAGCGCCCCACCTATTTTGAGAAATTCGCGAGGATTCGTCGACCGGCGCCAAAGTTATTCAAAATAGAATGTTGCGGATTTCCTATGGAAACAGGGTCCTAACTATAACTAGGTAATATATATATATATATTCACTGAAAAAACCATAGGTTTCACACATGTTATAGTTAGCGGAAATTTTACTGATAAAAAACCAGTGAAATTCCCCCGTTATAGTTAGTGCAGGCAACTATAACTCACGCGACCGCAATCCTCTGCTGATGCTAATACTGTATTTAGACACTTATTTGCCCATGTCTTCTTCCATACATTTTTAGCTATACATATATTACAAATATTTTTTTTTCATAAAGACACATATGTCATCAGCAGAAGATTGCGGTCGCGTGAGTTATAGTTGCCTGCACTAACTATAACGGGGGAATTTCACTGGTTTTTTATCAGTAAAATTTCCGCTAACTATAACATGTGTGAAACCTATGGTTTTTTCAGTGAATTTGCAAGGTTTTTTAAATGCTAATTCCTAACTATAACGTGTGTGAAACCTATGGTTTTTTCAGTGAATTTGTACGGTTTTTTAAATGCTAAGTTACTTTACGCCATTCGTGGCGTGCGCGCCCACTTAACGCAGTTCGTTCCGTGCGCGCACGGTGCGCTTCGCGCACCGTGCGCGCACAGTAAGCACGCGGTGCTTACTGTGCTTACGGTGCTTATAAGCCATGCACAAATGGTGCCCTTTGGGCACCATTTGCACACGGGGTGGAGAGAGTGTGGATAATCTTTTCTTTGATTATTTTTGTTAAAAATATTGTGGTTTTTCTCACTACTGATAAGCCCTGCACATTTGGTGGCCTGCGGGCAACAAAAGCACAGGGGGTGGGGAGAGTGTGGATAGTGTTTTTTTTTTACATTTTTTACCGTACGCGTACGGTAAGCGTAATCGGCGAAATTTGCGAAAAAATAAAAATGGCGTTTTTGGCCTTGGGGGGTCTTGGGGGACTCCATCATCATGGCTATGTGTGTGTGAGCTGTCAAAACAGCTCCTTTACATGTGTATTGGTTTTTTTTTACATCCTAACTCTCAGTGTGAGAGAGAAAATGGCGGCCGCCGCTTCCTGGTTTCGGCCGATTCGAATGTTTACTAAGATCTAAGAGCCAATCAGAATCGCGCTCGCGCACGCCACCGTACGCGTACGGTAAGCTTACGGTAAGCGTACCGTAAGCTGGCTCAGATATATATATTGATTTAAAGGCTATTTTCTCAGAATCTACTGAACAGATTTACACCAAACCTACAAAAGGCACTTCCTTGACCTGAGGACTACCTCTCTGCCAAATTTCAAGTAATTCTGTTCAGCCGTTCGGGCTGTAGCCCTGTCTAAAGGTCCTATGGAAAAATGCATGGGAAAAACGCGTTTTGGGACCCCCCTTTTATCTCAGCCCCCGCTTGACGAATCCTCCCGAGACTTTCAGGGTAGGAGCGGAGCGTAGCGCCCCACCTATTTTGAGAAATTCGCGAGGATTCGTCGACCGGCGCCAAAGTTATTCAAAATAGAATGTTGCGGATTTCCTATGGAAAAGGGGTCCTAACTATAACTACCTACTGGCGACCGCCAGTAGGTAATATATATATATATATATATATATATATATATATATATATATATATATATATATATATATATATATATATATATATTCACAGAAAAAACCATGGGTTTCACACACGTTAAAGTTAGGAATTAGCATTTAAAAAACCTTAGAAATTCAATGAAAAAACCAAAGGTTTCACACGTTATAGTTAGGAGTTATGTTATAATTCCTAACTATAACGTGTGTGAAACCCATGGTTTTTTCTGTGAATTGGCAAGGTTTTTTAAATGCTAATTCCTAACTATAACGTGTGTGAAACCCATGGTTTTTTCAGTGAATTGGCAAGGTTTTTTAAATGCTAATTCCTAACTATAACGTGTGTGAAACCCATGGTTTTTTAAGTGAATTTGCAAGGTTTTTTAAATGCTAATTTTGTTTTTTTTCTTCTAATTTTTTAAACATATTTTTATTTTAATTTTCTATCCTTTTTTTATTGTCTATGGTTAAATTTTTAAAATTCTCTAATATATTTTTTTTTAATATATTTTATAAAATAAACATGTAAAATTTATTTGCAATACATTTTTTTCCTTTTTTTAATTTTTTTTAGTACGCGTACCGTAAGCTTACGGTAAGCGTACGGTTTACGCAACGTCCGTAATTTATCTACGCTGTTTGCGCATATTTACGCAATTTGCGTAGCTGCGCGTACACTGCGTGGGCGTGTACGCGTGTACGCTACACGCGCACGTTACGCGGAAGTGTCGGGGAGTGACTGTTAAGCGCATGCGCGCAAGCGCGTGTCTTTTTTACGCGCATGCGTACTTTTTCCGTAAGCGTACCGTAAGCGTACCGTAAGCGTACGGTAGGTCATGTGATCATGAAACACAACTTTTGATTGGTTGAAACTACTTTCAGTTCTAGAACTCTCCTACACCACACCCATTCCCCTCATTTCTGCTTGTGATCCCTTAGGAGAAGGAGCTGGGTTGTCTTTGTGATACGATGGCAGAACAGCAGAGCCCTTCTGAGAGTGAGGCTAGCACTAGCAGCACTACCTTGAGGCAGAGAGCGAGGAAACAAAAGACCTCTTATGTATGGGATTATTTTACTTTTCCTGAAGGCCAGCAAAAGGTAAATGCACCCTTAGTAACTTGTAAGCTGTGTAAGCGTGTACTTTCAAGAGGTAATCCTGACAGGAAGTATTCCTTTGGGAATCATACCATGATGAGACACCTCAAGGATGTACACAAAAGGACACATGCTCGACTTACTGGAGGTAACCCTTCAGTAAGTCAACCAAGCACATCCACAGCAGCTCAGCCTGGACCATCATCTGCAGTGCCGAGTCCTTCTTCTGCAGGTCAGGTGAGCCCTTCATCTGTGGGGGGTGCATCTCCTTTTGCTGGCCCTCAGGAAATTAACCCTCGATTTCTGAGGGTTGATATTCGATGCGCCTCTTGTCATGATCTAATTTGTCATAGGGAGACCAGTGTTTCCCTAATGAACAACAAAATAGATCAGCACACTTGTCGCAGAGACTAATTTTCCCAATCTTTCTTTCCTCTGTCCCTGCATGAACACAACGGCTCTTTTAAGAGCCAACCTTATCTTTCATCTTTTTTTGATATATGTTTTTAAAAACTTTTTTTATTTTATTTTTTACCGTACGCGTACGGTGCGCGTAATTGTTTTTTTTTTTTAAAAAAACCACTAAAAATCAATTATCACATTACAAAGTCCTTGAGAGACTACAATTAAAAATTGAAAATGTGATTGTAGAGAAGTGGAAAAAAGGGACCATGAAATTTTTGACTTACCATACCCACTCAAAACATATTTATTAATTTAAATTTAATTTTAATTGCTTTAAAAATGGTTCTAGTTTTCGAATTTTTTTTATCTCAATCTGAAAAAAAAGAAAAAAGTATTAATATTTAATAAAACATTTTATAATACAGTACACATATTTACATATTTTTCTAAATTTTTTTTAAAGAGTCATGGTTTGATATTAGGCAGAAAACTAAATTTCTTTGCCAATTTGAAAGCACACTTATTACTCTTTTTTTTGGCAAGTGATAATCACTTTTACAGACTGACACATTATGAATCCACTTTTCAGATTTTTTTAAAAGCCCATGTCCAGACTGCTTTTTCAGACCACCACCATGTGTATCCTGGGTGACTGCCTCCACTCCAGCAAGGGCAACCAGCCTTAGTGATGCTGAATGTATTTGCATTACAGACTGAAACCTCAAACCCCACTCGCTTGTAAATACTGTGCATGATTATACATGGAAAGCAGCTGGGTGTGTGCTAAGAGTCTGCTTCTGCACCAAAAAATCGCTCCCCCTTTTTCCTACTAATGCAACTGTGAAATCACCAGAGCAAAACGCAATAAATCTCTGCCTGTAATTCCTATTTGCACACAGAGTCATGTTTTCACATTAGTCACAAAACGAAATTTCTTTGCTAATGTGAAAGCACACTTACTGCTCTTTTTTTTTTGGCAAGTGATAATCACTTTTACAGACTGACACATTATAAATCCACTTTTCAGATTTTTTAAAAAGCCCACGTCCAGACTGCTTTTTCAGACCACCACCATGTATATCCTGGGTGACTGCCTACACTCCAGCAAGGGCAACCAGCCTTAGTGATGCTGAATGTATTTGCATTACAGACTGAAACCTCAAACCCCACTCGCTTGTAAATACTGTGCATGATTATACATGGAAAGGAGCTGGGTGTGTGCTAAGAGTCTGCTTCTGCACCAAAAAATCGCTCCCCCTTTTTCCTACTAATGCAACTGTGAAATCACCAGAGCAAAACGCAATAAATCTCTGCCTGTAATTCCTATTTGCACACAGAGTCATGTTTTCACATTAGTCACAAAACGAAATTTCTTTGCCAATTTGAAAGCACACTTACTGCTCTTTTTTTTTGGCAAGTGATAATCACTTTTACAGACTGACACATTATGAATCCACTTTTCAGATTTTTTAAAAAGCCCATGTCCAGACTGCTTTTTCAGACCACCACCATGTGTATTCTGGGTGACTGCCTACACTCCAGCAAGGGCAACCAGCCTTAGTGATGCTGAATGTATTTGCATTACAGACTGAAACCTCAAACCCCACTCGCTTGTAAATACTGTGCATGATTATACATGGAAAGGAGCTGGGTGTGTGCTAAGAGTCTGCTTCTGCACCAAACAATCGCTCCCCCTTTTTCCTACTAATGCAACTGTGAAATCACCAGAGCAAAACGCAATAAATCTCTGCCATTAATTCCTATTTGCACACAGAGTCATGTTTTCACATTAGTCACAAAACGAAATTTCTTTGCCAATTTGAAAGCACACTTACTGCTCTTTTTTTTTGGCAAGTGATAATCACTTTTACAGACTGACACATTATGAATTCACTTTACAGATTTTTTAAAAAGCCCATGTCCAGACTGCTTTTTCAGACCACCACCATGTGTATCCTGGGTGACTGCCTACACTCCAGCAAGGGCAACCAGCCTTAGTGATGCTGAATGTATTTGCATTACAGACTGAAACCTCAAACCCCACTCGCTTGTAAATACTGTGCATGATTATACATGGAAAGGAGCTGGGTGTGTGCTAAGAGTCTGCTTCTGCACCAAAAAATCGCTCCCCCTTTTTCCTACTAATGCAACTGTGAAATCACCAGAGCAAAACGCAATAAATCTCTGCCTGTAATTCCTATTTGCACACAGAGTCATGTTTTCACATTAGTCACAAAACGAAATTTCTTTGCCAATTTGAAAGCACACTTACTGCTCTTTTTTTTTGGCAAGTGATAATCACTTTTACAGACTGACACATTATGAATCCACTTTTCAGATTTTTTAAAAAGCCCATGTCCAGACTGCTTTTTCAGACCACCACCATGTGTATCCTGGGTGACTGCCTACACTCCAGCAAGGGCAACCAGCCTTAGTGATGCTGAATGTATTTGCATTACAGACTGAAACCTCAAACCCCACTCGCTTGTAAATACTGTGCATGATTATACATGGAAAGGAGCTGGGTGTGTGCTAAGAGTCTGCTTCTGCACCAAAAAATCGCTCCCCCTTTTTCCTACTAATGCAACTGTGAAATCACCAGAGCAAAACGCAATAAATCTCTGCCTGTAATTCCTATTTGCACACAGAGTCATGTTTTCACATTAGTCACAAAACGAAATTTCTTTGCCAATTTGAAAGCACACTTACTGCTCTTTTTTTTGGCAAGTGATAATCACTTTTACAGACTGACACATTATGAATCCACTTTTCAGATTTTTTAAAAAGCCCATGTCCAGACTGCTTTTTCAGACCACCACCATGTGTATCCTGGGTGACTGCCTACACTCCAGCAAAGGCAACCAGCCTTAGTGATGCTGAATGTATTTGCATTACTGAGTCCAACCGCAAACCCTTAAACTATTCTTTTTTTATACCAATACACCTTAATTTATCGTGAAAACATAGTCCATATTATTTTACATGTTCCTCACATTTAAATTTCTCCCAAAACAGAAAATAATAAACACAACTTCAACAAAAAGAATTACATTTCTATTATTCATTTCTTAATTTACCATATACATCTCCTCTCAAACTCTAAACTCACCTTTAAAATTAGTTAGTTGTGAAAGAAATGTGGCACTCAAACAGCAGATTATCAGAGCCAGGATCTCTGTTCTCTACACCTCTCTCCTCTCAGCAGAACCAGATAATGGCAAAGTTTCCCTCTATTTTTCCACACATATACATGTAAGTTTCAAATCTCAGTGCTTCCCCCTTTTTTTCAAATGTAATCACACATTTCTATTGGTTGAAAACCAACCCTTTTCTAAAAGTACCCTTCCCCCAACTTGACTTCTGCCTAGTACCCTTCCCCCAACTTGACTTCTGCCTGCTACCATAGCAACAGCTCATGGAACACTGCTGTGTGGAGTCAGGTCAGAAGTTCGCCAAACAATGTTTCAATTCCACAGAGCAAGAGTGCTTGACTTTTCAAACCTAACAGCAAATCCATAGTACTGTTCTTTGGTAACACATTTTTCTGTACCAATACAAAACATGCTTCTATTAATTTACACATACAGCCTAGTTTTTATTCTAGAATGGTATGAAACAGCCAATCAGTTCTTTTTTTTTTGAAAAAAATATGTATGCCTCCATTTCCAAACTGTCTTTCTTTTCATATTGCCATTCTACTGAAAGACACCTCCTGAGTGCATCCAGTTCTCCTTTGAAGATGTTCACAGTGTGGATTGTAGGGCACAGCTATGTCTTCTGGAGTGAAAAGTTTGCAGAGAAAACAGGTATGGTGAGAGACCTTGCTTTGCCAAATGTAGACATTAAATGGATTGGTCAGAGAGGGTTAAAGTGGCACCAATTGATGCCATTGGTGAAATCCTTCATGCAAATCCAACACCCTGACCTCATAATAGTGCACTGTGGTGGCAATGACCTAGGCACTTTGACTGGGGTAGGTCTGGAAATGCTTATGAAGGACACCTTTGCACAACTGTTTTCACTTTTCCCTAAAACTGCCTTTGTGTTTTCTAACATATGCCAAAGGCAAAAATGGAACTGGTCCAATCATTTCTGTCCGCAGATTGACAAAGCAAGAAAGCACGTCAACAAATCTGTTTCTGCTTTCCTCCGTGACTATGGTATGGGTTCCATTTACCACAACAACTTGCGTTACGACATGCAAGACATTTATAGAGGAGATGGTGTGCACTTCAATGATGAAGGGAACAGAGTCTTCCTCTTGAACCTTAGACTCTGCATCGGTACTTACTTGTAGGTACCACTAAAAAATCACTTAATAAACACAACGGCTCTTTTTAGAGCCCCCTAATATCTAAACACTTAAATCTGAATTTCATTTCTTTTTTTTTTTTTTTTTTTACCGTACGCTTACCGTAAGCTTACCGTACGCGTACCCCGCGATTTTTTTTTAAAATCAATAAATGTTTTCTTTGTACTTTTCTGTCCTTCTTTGACCCCCTTACAAATGTTAGGGGGTCTGTAACTCTCTCCCATGCCCCCTTTTCAAGATATCACTCTTTTTTACCGGAGTGAAATACACAAAATGGCGGCCGCCGCTTCCTGGTTTCGGCCGATTCGAATGTTTACTAAGATCTAACAGCCAATCAGAATCGCGCTCGCGCACGCCACCGTACGCGTACGGTAAGCTTACGGTAAGCGTACCGTAAGCTGGCTCAGATATATTTATTGATTTAAAGCCTATTTTCTCAGAATCTACTGAACAGATTTACACCAAACCTACAAAAGGCACTTCCTTGACCTGAGGACTACCTCTCTGCCAAATTTCTAGTAATTCTGTTCAGCCGTTCGGGCTGTAGCCCTGTCTAAAGGTCCTATGGAAAAATGCATGGGAAAAACGCGTTTTGGGACCCCCCTTTTATCTCAGCCCCCGCTTGACGAATCCCCCCAAGACTTTCAGGGTAGGAGCGGAGCGTAGCGCCCCACCTATTTTGAGAAATTCGCGAGGATTCGTCGACCGGCGCCAAAGTTATTCAAAATAGAATGTTGCGGATTTCCTATGGAAACAGGGTCCTAACTATAACTACCTACTGGCGACCGCCAGTAGGTAATACACACACACATATATATATATAATATATACATATATAAGTATATTTATATATACACACACACACATATATATACATATATATATATTATAGTTCCTCGTTATGTGTTCTCCAAGAAAAAACGAGTGTAGACCCAAATCCGTGCTTCTGTATTCTTTATTTGCCACCAAGCTAGTCCGCCATGACACGGCCTTGATCACATGACACGCCTCAAACTGTGATTATCATTTTTAAAGTGCCAGTGCTCAATTTGCATACAATAGACATAGACAACATACTGTTATTACATTGTATAGAGGATCTTTCTGCATTATATATATATAAAAAGACCACCGCAACAAACATCAACAAAGAAACAATTAAACGAAGAGAAAGGAGAAGGGCACACCAAAGGAGACTCGTCAAGACGATACCAAACCCGCAGATGGAATCGAAAATAGACGTTGATCCAACACACTCAAAGAATATTACTGTGACCAATCTAACATCCTTGACCCTCAATAATGCCGAACTACAGCTACTTTCCCTTGGACTATCGTTCTGCCCAGAAAGCTCATTTAACTATGCGGCAACCAGAATTGATGTCTACAAAACCATTCGCAAATTAAAATTAAGAAAATATCACCTGATGAAACAAGGGAATCACAGTAATGCAATCTCAACATCACCTCTTTTAAATGAGCCTCAAGTCTTTGGCTTATCCAATGAAGACATGCCATTACTCAGAGACTTGCAATCTTTGGCCTCATCAACAGATTCTCAAGACGCAGCAGCAACCATCATGACTCCAGACACAGAAAAAGCAAGACCAACAACCAAGTTCAAACCACGTTCGGTCTTTGTACCTATCATGCCCAGAGATGCAATAGACGTATATCATGAACAAATAATCTTGGGTCTGAAAAATTTAAATCTAAAAATAAACAGATTAAATCATAAGAACAGTAAACCCAAGATTCGAAAACAAAATATCAAGTACAATCTACTCATGAAAAAGCTATCCAATAACCAAGACATTATTATCAGAAATGCCGATAAGGGCGGTAACTTAGTGATCTGGTCTAGGGAAGACTACAACACAGAAGCCCTCAGCCAACTCTCAGATATACAATGCTATCGGAGAAGCGACTCTTTCAAACTCAAATCTACCTATCAATGCTATTACAGCAAGCTTATGGCATGGAGGAGCATGGGGCTGATCAATAAAGATGAATATGGCTTCCTACGAAACAATTCACCCACAACTCCAGAAATTTACTTCATTCCAAAGTTACAGAAAAACCCAAACAAACCACCAGGGCGCCCCATCATTTCGGCAAAGAACAGCTTAACAGAAAACACATCCCAATATATTGACTATTTCCTCCAAGACTTTGTCCAGGCACTTCCATCGTACCTTAGAGACACTGGGGACTTTCTAACTAAAATCCACAACTTCAAATGGAAACAAGGATATTTACTGATAACAATGGATATTACAGCTTTATACACGAGCATTAATCACTTGGATGGTCTCAAAGCAGTTCAATACTATCTGGACAAGAGAGCGCCCATCTATCAAGCTCACAGCAAAATGCTCATGGACATGATAGACTTTTGCCTGCACAATAACTTATTTCTATTCCAGAATTGTGTCTACCAGCAGTTACGGGGCGTAGCAATGGGCGCAAGTTTTTCACCAAGCTACGCCTGCATCCACATGGGGTGGTGGGAAGAAATGGTCCTACACAGAAACTTTTCAGAAACTTTGAATAATAATGTCAAATGTTGGTGGCATTATATTGATGATTTATTTTTAATATGGGATGGAACTGAACTGGAGGCACAAGTTTTTATTGACAAACTTAACATAAACAACATCAATTTAAAGTTTACATATGATATCAGTGCTGTTAAGGTTACTTTTCTAGATGTAGAAATTTATATACATAATGATAACATCGAAACAAAAATCCATCGGAAACCTACAGCGGTCAATTCAGTCCTCCACGCAACTAGCCTACACCCTAAACATTTGGTTCAGAGCATTCCATATGGCGAAATGATTCGGTTAAAGCGAATCTGTAGCACGGAAGAAGAACTACTAAAAGCCCAACATGATAGCCGCATTAGGTTCCTTCAACGTGGCTACTCTAAAAAATGTATAGAAGCCGCCATCACCAAATGCACAACAGTAGACAGAACTACTCTTCTGCAAGTACATCCCAATGAATTATCAACATCTCTACCTAACACCATACTGTGCCCCAAAAACGATGAATTCCGAATGATACTGGGCTTCAGTAAACAACAGCATGAAATCAACAAAATTGTACAGAAAAGTTGGCCCTTAATCAAAAATGACCCCATTTTAGGACCTACTGTTCCTGCTAAATTGTCTGTGACAAACAGAAGGGCACCTAACATGCGAGACAAATTAGTACAAAACAATCCAACCATGAAACCTAAGGGAAATTGGCTCAGTCAGCGAAAGGGCTTCTTCAAATGCAGCAGCTGTAAAGCCTGCCAATGCGGGGTTAACACACTCACATATAAAACTGCATTCAGTGATCAAGAAATAACCATCAATAAAGCCCTTTCCTGCAAAACAGAATACGCTGTTTATATCCTTGAGTGCCCCTGTAAGCTGAAATACGTGGGAAGTACCAAACTGCAGGGACACAAAAGGATACTACAACACATTCGAGCGATAACCAACAAAGACCCTACCTACCCAGTGGCCCGCCACTTTGCAGAACATCACCACTCAGACCCCAAACTGCTCAAATACTTTATAATCGACTGTGTGCCCCTTAACAAACGTGGGGGCAACAGGGAGAAGATTCTTAGACAAATGGAGACTCGTTTCATTTTAGAACTAGACTCCAAGAGCCCTAATGGCCTGAACGCAACAGAAGATATGTACACCTATCTCTGAAACAGATTATCTGTTGATTCACGACTTCATATCAATACCCCACAACCTCTTGACTTTACCAACCTTTCATGTATCTCTATAAAATAATACACCATGGGCTGACAACAGACACTTCCTGTTGCATAGTAGTATAGCTTACCTTAGCATCGTCACAAATTAACTTCACGACGCACTGCATTGTTGATAAGGTAACACACAGCGGCCTCTTTTACCCCAGAAGTCCCCTTCCCCACAGGATATCTAATATTTTCTATCCAGGTTTTTAATACACATACTTAGTTGGTTACTTTTAGAGGTATTTTATATCAACAATTATTTTAGAAAGGCTTTTCTAAAATAGTTTTGATAGGGTACACTGATTTTTACACATATTTTTTACACATATTCTTTACACTTTTTCTGACACCAAACATCAAAATATATCAGGGGCTAATCGACAGGTCTCGCAACCATAATTACACACAACATCAATCATGATTGGCATTAGCTACACACTGATACAAGAAGACAGTGACATGGTATTCAAACCATAATGATTCACTCATGTTAGACAGTGGTAAACGCAAACTTATGATCATTATGTCTAAAGTTTTAACCAATAACATTTGTGTCTAAATATTTCTATGATTTTAATCCATACATATGGTTTTAGAATTATTATCAGTGTGTAACGTGTTATTTAAACTTATTTATGCATATTTATTTATCTATTTATTTATTTATTGATGTAAATAATGTTTTTAATAATCAAAAGCATACTATCAGATGTTGTCAGTGGCAATTGGCAGACACACACGGTTATGTAACCACATCTGTCACTAGAGACCGCGGTATTTTACCGAGATGCTTTGAAATCTACCCCGTATAAAAATCATTGTAACTGAGCACTATTTAGCACTGTCACTTTAAATGTAAAGCAAAATGGTAACCAATCAAATGTGAGCAAAAAAAGAAAAAAATGTATATAAACTAACAGGTGACTTCATGGCGTGTCATGTGATCAAGGCTCCACGGAGCCGAAACGCGTCATGGCTGACTTACCTCGAGTTTAAATAAACAAACTTTTGCATCCAGTGGTGGTCCGTGCTCCTTCTCTGTGGATCTACAGGCGCTTTCCAGGATACAGGCGCAGGAGTTCTTTCGATATATATATATATATATATATATTTAGATATATATATATATATGTAAATACATATTTAAATATATGTATGTAGATATCTACATTGTGAAAGATCATTGTCAATGTACCAATACATGATTATCCATGTTGTCCATACAGGTCCCTGTATAGCTCAATTATGTAGTGTTGCCTGGACCCTATAAGGATGGTATGTCCATTTTGATAAATGCTTAAATGCTTAATTGAACTGCCAGTCCTAATGAGTCTAAATTTCAAGATGTCTGCAAAGGTGCACTTAAGAAAAATATTTAATTAGTGTAGTGATACCTTATAAATGAAAAAAGGGAGAAAAATAAAAAGAGAGAAAGTGCAAAAATAAAATAATAATAATATTAAAGTGCTGTGTGCTCTGTGTTATTGTACATCATTTGTTGTTATTATAAGTACAACAATATGTATGTACATTAGTGACATGCTAATGCACTATAATAGATTTTTTGAGTTAAATTAATCAATAAGCATATCCAAGAGTTCCCATTGTATATGGGCTTAAAATATTTCTTGAAATGGAATATGCTTATGTATATGGCAGATGGTATCGGGACCAGGGATATTGGATGTAAGCATTAAGAGTGAATGAGGTCCAGCAGCTTGGGGTTAAGAGTAATGGATTTCTCTTCTTTCCTGTGGTAATACTAATTCAACCCCCTACTACTAAAATACATAAAATTGTAATTGAATATAAAATACTTCATATAAATATTTATAATAAATACATTCATAAAATACTCAGTATAAATATAAATAAATATAAAAATGTATAAAATCTGATCTCATAATCACAATTGTTATAAATTATTGCCACAAAACAAACAGAACCATAATGTCATGACATGTCTAAATCTTACTTAGGCACAGATTGAGGTCAATCTTATCTGGAACTACATAACGTGCTCTAAGAAATGTGCAAATAAAAGCGTCAATCCTTAAATATAATAGAAAATATGTATCAACATTTCATAGAAATCCATATGATAAAAGGTCACATAAATACCTATAAACACTGATAAAATGTTTCTAAAATATCAATATATCAACCATAAAATTGTTACAAAATCATGAGTTCATAAATATGTGTGTACATTTTCTGTAGTGTTAAGACCTCTGGGATGCTTAGAATCAAATTCTAAAATGTATCTTGTTTCTAGACGTCTTAACTTGCCATCACGATCCCCACCTATATATATATATATATATATATATATCATTCACGTTTTCCTGTTGCTCCAGCTGCCATTCTTCCCTTGTTTAGGGGTAACCCGTCCTCCCAGAGCTGAACCCGTCGCCGCAGCCACTAGATGAAAAACCACGACTTCCCAGCAGGTGTCCGTTGAATAACCGCGGCACCACGAGTTCAATAACCCACGCCCTCCATGGGAGACTAAAAAGGTCCTTTAGCGGCGGTTCAGCAGCTTTTCAATTAGATCATTCACGTTTTCCTGTCACTTGCTCCAAACTCAGGGCGAGTGCTCTTCCCCACAGCGGGGGCAGGAACTCGCTTGCTAGTCAGCAACCTCCAAGAAAAATCGGGAGCACTCATGGGGTCACATTTGTTTAAAAATATTTATTCTGCAACAACTATTTCCGCCACACGACATGTTTTGGCGTCATTGGCTTTTTCAAGTGCTGGAAATAGACATGCGTGATCGCCTTCTTCCCTTATTTAGGGGTAACCAGTCCTACGAGAGCTGAACCCCTCGCCACAGTCCCTAGATGAAAAACCACGACGTCCCAGCAGGTGTCCGTTGAATAACCGCGGCACCACAAGATCAATAACTCACGCCCTCCATGGGTGACTAGGAAGGTCCTTTAGTGGCGGTTCAGGAGCTTTTCAATTACATCATTCACATTTTCCTGTTGCTTGCTCCGAACTCATATATATGTATATATATAAATTCAGATTTCTTCCTGTTTCCCTACAAACTCAGAAACAAGCCAAAAAAATTAAAATTAAATACATATATTACAAAATCAAAAATAAATAAACTCTACTAAAATAATGTAAAAGGTTTAACACAAAAATAAAAAGCTGATAGCACTAAAATTAATAAAACAGCATAAAACCCCCAATTAAATATTATATATGATATCTAATAAAATTATATTACAAACTTCAATGTTTTAGGGAAAAATATTATTCTTTCCCTCAACATTATGTCTAACAATATTTTTGCACCGATATAAAAGACCAACAATATTGTTGAATCCATATTACGATAAAACACTTTTTCCACACCTCAATGAAGTACTCTGTATAAACTGAAAGGAAACATGTGGTGTTTTGTAAAACATACAATTACATAAATAAATAATTGAACAAACTAAAGTTAAAAAAATAGTTTTCTCCTCAAATAAATAAATATAATATATTTAAATGTAACATGGTAATATAATAGCAAAGAGTTTTTTAAAAGGCCAAAACTATTTTCTTTAAATCAAATACTATCTGATCTACAAGAAAAATGTTTACTACATGCAAAAGATCAATGTAGCTGGGGGCTTGGAGATTTTGACAATTAGACAGATTTCCAATATTTGAAATTTTGGACAGGCAAGAGGTCATGAAAGCCCACAAAAAATCTGTTTTCATTGCTAACACCGCGAGTTTCAAGTTAGTACCTCCTGAGTTCAAGCTGGATACCACATATCTAGAACTATGTGTACATGCCAACTCTTAAAGATTGCATTCTGAAATATCAAATCACATTACACTGCATTTACATGGAGTACGTTATACCTTCATTAGATCAATCATGATAATAAGAAAGAGGAACATAACGAAATGCAGAGATACCCTTTCCCAATCAAAAACATCTGGCTACCAGCAAGTAATGTCTCAATGGTATCAGTCTTTGAGCCAGTGGAGTGTGTGCTCTTGCATTTACCCATGCGCGTGTGTCCAATGCTGACCCTCATTTTGTCTGATTGAGACCCAGCAGTTGCATATTGGTGTCTCTTAGTACAATGAGAAGTTAACCCGTTCTATCGATACTAGGTGAGAATAATTTCTCACAACATCTTACAACATATTGGTTCTCCACCAAAGCTTAGGAAATAGAGACATCACAATTCCCAGTACTTTGGAAATATGTGGTAAAGAAGGGCATATATACACATATTGTGGGAGTCCCCAAACCTTTTGGTCACAAATATTTGGGAGACCGGAAGTGATATTCCTGCTGTAGACAAGCACATTGGCTAGGCTTACACTGCAAGGATCAGAAGAGGTAAATAGATGGATTGTACAAGGTGCAAAAAGATAGAGGTCTTCAGCACTGTCATTAGCAAGATGAGTTATGTGAGGCATTGGCAATGAGCACATATGTGCATGGATAAAGAATGGAACAATCTCATACCAGGAAGTGTAGCATATGAAAGAGCCCTTGATCATCGGTTGGTTGGAAGTGTGCACCATTCCAGTTTGGGAAGCTTTCATGTTATATTATGCTAAAGATACAAATTGATCACCATTTTGTTTCTTGGTTTTAGGATGAAAACCTGCAACTACTCTAAACAGAAGGGGTAAAATATATTTTAGGACCATGTAAAAGTTCTTCAGTGCGGTATGTCTTCTAAGATCATATATTATTTCACAACATGTAGGCTTGTATGGATAAACTTGTCTGATTATCTGCCACTCAGCAGCAGTCCCGTCCCATCCTGTCGCTCTGTTCGAGACAGGGCTTGAAAAATAAAATGGTAATAAATGACCATGTTATTTTTCATCTCTGGGGCTTTGAGAGGGGGGTTTAAGTTGGCTGACGCTCCTCTGCGCCAACAGAGGAGTCGCCCCTGGTGCCAGGATTGGCTGGAGAGGGCTGCCTTGACCCTCCTGTAGGCACTCAGGCCTGTGCCCGCTCCACTGCGCATGTCAGGCTGGCCGTCGCAAGACAGGCAACCAAAATGACATGGGCACTCTAGACTGGTGAAGTGAGCACCACTACCCTGCTGGCAGTCAGCATCAGTGGTCCCACCCCCAAACATGGCTCGCCTGGGGAAAGGGAAAAATAAATGGTAATAAATTCATTTTATTACCATTTTATTTTTCACCTTCGCGGTGCGGGCAGCCGGGGGGCAAGAGGGGGGGTTTGATATTCTGCCACACTATTGAGGGGCCACCACTGCTCAGGCTGCTAAACACAAAAAAGCATCTAGGAAAGGATTCAACATGAGCATACATACTCTTTGTCTAGAGGGCAGGCCCACGATTTCCGACTTCCCTTTCCAACTGCAGCATACCAGAGGCAGGTCCACAAGCTTCCACCAATCAGAAGCCTGAATAGGGTTCAAGGTTGTAGAGGTAGACCTTTTTGCTCTATTCCAGCTCCTGATAGGGAAAGCGGTTGTGTGATTGACAGTCCCTGAAGTTCCATTATCTGACATGCTGCACTGCCTGACACTAGTGCTGTATATCAGATGTGTATTGTGTCTGTGTGAGTCCGAGCTGTAACAGCCCCCGCCTGACATATGCGCAGTACAGCTAGTGGAGCCCTCTTCTGCTGGCTACGTAATATTACAACTTTTGCATACAAACAAGTGATCCTTGAGATTTTGTTTTCATGTAAAAGCTGTAACATGACAAGCAATAACGGTAGAGCGAAGCAGTGAGTTGACGCCCTGGCGCCTGCTAGGAGCAGCCATCACTTAATGGCAGATGCACAAGGCAGGGCTGTCAGGGAGGACATGACACCCCTTGTAGTCATTGTGATTGTGTACCTAGGAGAGAATGGGAAAGGATGGAAGAGAAGGAAGAAAACAGACTGGGAAACCAAAAATTTAACTATCATAGCAAGCTAAAATAAATGAAATGATGAGCCCAGGAACGAAGTAAAAATAATAGAGATATCTAAAAGCAGCAGAACATAATGCTTACTGGAATTGAAAGTGGGATATCCGGCACCACCAACCTTACAAAGAAAGAAAAGTCTTCAGTAGCATGAAAAAGAAATAATAAAAACACTATGAAAGAACAGTAAATAAATTCAAACCCTTAGGAAATATCTAGCACCGCAACACTGTGTGACCGCCAGACCAAACAACCCCTGGCTGGGTAGCGTCCTTGCCTGAAATGCCAATGCAGATTTCGTTGACTTGCATAAATATAAATAGAGATTAGTGTGGACTGCAGAGTTGCCTGCAAGTGTTTCATGACAGCACTGTTGAGAAAGAGCTTTCTGATGCTAATTTTGTCTGTTAAGGTCCACCATGGCAAAGCATGGCAGTAGGAAACAAGATAGAAATCAGGACATTTGTTTTTTGTTTTTCAAAAATAACATTGTTTCTGAGGATTAATTTCAGAAAAACAAGAAAACTTTGGATTGGCTCATCATGGTATGGAAGCCCTGACGGAATTTAAATGTTGCTGAAAGTGCTCCTGTTGTGTCAATGGTAGAACATTTGGTGAATGTTCCCCATGACATGCTGGGAAACTGAAAATAAAGAGGGAAAATCACTGCAAGGCAGGTGGAGGCAGGATCTCCACTGCTCCAGGGGATTAGCATCTTCCCACCAAAATCTAAATCACCCTATACGCCATCTAAGACAAAAGGCTACTATTAGGAATTCAAATGTGGAAATCTAACACCAGCATCAGATGTAACTCTTTCAATCTAATTAAAGAAATTCTTACTTATTTATTATGCCTAAGACATTTGTAAACTATTATGTCGATTTTCCTAAAGTAGGCTTTGGATATAGTAACAGGAAGCATAAAGAAAGACAGGTAATTAATATGAATCAACTATTTTTTTTTCACTTTCTCATATACCCCACCATGTTAAGTAGAGCGGGTCAGCTCACCAGATCTTACAGTGGGCTTTAAGTTTGCCCATTGCTTACCATTGATTGGCATGACTGTCACTCTCATTTACTTGCTTCTTATTCAATGGCTTGCCTTGTCCATCAAGTGTCTATCCCTCCTGTGAAAGATAGATTCTGTACTTGTGTCCTTTCGTAGCTCACTTTTAAGGAACTGCTGTTTTTTTCTATCTTCAGCACTACATTAGGGCACATGTGTTTGCGAGCTGTCTCACTAATGTGTTTCTCTCCACTCATCCGTGCTTCCCCACGCACTCGACGTTGCTCTTTCTCACATCTGTGCTTATCCTCCTGCCCTGTGTGTTGTTTCGCCAACTCTTCCCCCATTTGTGCCCTGTCTTGCTTCTCCCACCGCCTTATGAAAAAAAATCCATCTCGGATCAGTAAATGAAAAGAAAAGTAAAAGCCGTGCACGTCATTTTATATGAGCACTTGTGCGTGGTGACGCATGCAATGCCTGCAAAGTTACACTGCCTCATTGGTCCCATCATGGCATCTTTTTTACTCTTTAACCATGCTGCATAGCATAGGTAAATCTGTACAGCGTGCTCAAAACCATTTGCAAAGTCAGTAGGTCCCAAATGCAAGACCTATTGGCTTTGCCAATGCTGAATTAATCAAGGAATTAGATATTTTGCAGATTATTATGAACTGTCCTAAATATTCCTGCATATGTGATCATTCAAAGCTTCCAAATTACACTATGTTTATTAAGTATACTTTTTGAAACAAGACCTGTTTAATGGAAGCATTTCAGACTTCTCAATACTTAATTTACAAACTGATACAACAGCAAATCTGCAAGAGGAAAGCAGACAAAGGGCCTGATTTAGATCTTGGCTTGACTATTGCTGTCCCACCGCGGTGGCAGTCCCAAGTACTCCATCAAGCTGACAGTGGTCTGCCCTTTGAATTTAGATGTTGCGGCAATAGACATGAGGCCGCGGCGGTGTCATGTGGCTAGGTCAGGCCCTGTAAGAAACACTGCCACTTTACATGTACACATTTCTAAAGTTGCCTTCTTTTTCCAATCATTGACTTTTGACACACATTTGCTTATGTGACAGTGTTGGATTAGTTCCTCTGATTCCACATTGCTTACAATTCTACTTCTTAAGTACACTATCACGACACCTTGAACATTTAGTACAAGGCCTGAACATACATTATTCAAATGTTGTCATATAGTATTTGTCCATCAGACGACGGCGCTGTCACAGTGACAATAAACAATGTCAGCTCGACTGAAGCCTCGACATGGAAGCATGAATGCTGTTGTTATAAATACTCTTGCATTTCCGTACTCCTATTAGAGGAGAACTCTGCTGTCATTGCAAGGTCATCGATATTGTTGGCATTTAAGCATAGCTGATTCCTGTTTACCCTCCACGAGGAGAGATGTCCAACCTATGACCAAGATGGGGACCTGCATACCTTTCCTTCAGGTAATGGGGATTTAGATCATACAGTGGACGATTCTTGGCAGAACACTCATCCTAGGCGTCTATATTAGGGAATGCATGAGTAGGAGTACACTAGATATAATACTTACATGACAGCGTATATACCCTGTTTTAGTACGACGGTGAAATCACTCATTCTTTTCACTGTCCTTATAGTGCTAATCACATTCACCTGCTTCTGTCTATTAATCATAGCAGCGCATATATTTTATACAAGAGTTGCATTGGTTCAATAATTATTGAAAACAGCCCTTTCTGTATTTCTTGTATATTTCTCTGAGACAGCATGAATGACTAAGCAAAAAAGTTCTGGATCTCTTACCACGATTCCTTGGAGGTCATAGTTTGCCCAAACAATTTGTCACCTTACTAGGCATAGGGATACTTATGGTAGCACTGAGAGCTAGCAGGACCATAAGCCAACAATAGTCAACATATCCTGAGGAGCGCATGCAGTCAGACTGGCACCATCCCAACATTTATGTTGTCCAACAAATAAACAGTTCCTACTGAAAAGTGGAAACTGTACTACAGTGGACTTCTCTGCTGGTGAACTCTGTCACCATCATGCCAGCAGGATTGCGCCAAGCCCTTTTAGATACTCCCGTTGTGCTGATAGTGTCCTGGCGGTGGAGTACTGATGGAGTGAGGCCATGGTGGTGTGGAGAGAGGTAAGTACTACTTATTTTCATCTCAATACACATATATGTTAAGAATCTGTCAAATTTCATATGTAGGAAATGTGTACTGGCCACATTTTTAACATATAACATTGCACACCAACAACATGCACATACAATTGATGGAACACCCACCACAAAAGCCTACCTTAGACCCCGGCAACAACAGGGTGGCTGAGCGTCGAGGTCAAGTAGCAGCAGGATTGTAAATTATTACTTTAGCCTTGGACTTTTGTCTAATTCTAAGAAGAAATGGTTTCAAAGGTATAATAAACAATTAAAGTGATGTGGGAGATCTTCATCTGGCACCTGCTTTAGAGGAAAAATATGAAGACTTTGTTCACTTAACAACTAAACGATTGGAAGGAATTATATAATAATTAAATAAAATCACAAAATTTAGGACCAGTTCTGTTCCACTTTAAGGCTCTTAAATCAAAAGCTCAACTCAAACTGTTGACGGCCTTTTCTGCATTCAATATAGTGATAGTTTATGTTGGTTTAATAGTAGAAGCTTTTCTTATTGTACTTAAAAATCTCCTGGTATTATCTGAGGTAACATTCCTTTAATAGATTTATGTGTTTCATACCATTTGACGTAGGTCAAAAATATTCTTACCTTTTACTATCAGAATTGGTAAGAGTAATAGGTCTGTAATCTCAAGTGCTGAACATAATGGTCCTTCTCTTCCTCATACTTTCTTATGACAAAAGAAAATAAGGAGTTCTTTTAACAGTAACTTTGAAACCAAGTGACTGGAAGCACACACAAGGCAGGAGATTGTCTTCCACATTAATTTACGTGATAGGAGGAAAAAGCCAAACGGTATGAATAACCTATAACCCAAGGTGCACATACTGGTGTTGAAATCTCGTATAAGCTGCACTATGGACCCAACCAAGACCCTGGATTTCATCCAAGCCTTGGATGCATGTGGAGAAGCCAAAGCACCTGCCTAGGGGTCAGAAGCAGGATAGGGCCATCTGGTGGGTAATGGGCCCCTCCTGCTCCCCGAATGCTGCTCCAAGTGTGGAGCAACAGCACACCTCTGAGTGTTTTCAGGAGAAAGGATGTTTGCTGGCACTTTGCACTATTACCAAAGGGTCGAGTAGACTGGACTGGGTGCTCAGAGTCTAAAAGTACCTGAACCCAAGGCAAATAACGAAGACCTATGCAGGACAAGATTAAAAGTCCAAACCATGAAGGATTATTTAAAATTAAGAATCATTACCCAGAGAAAAAAGATAATTAGCCAGGAAACTCAATAAGTCATAAAAAGTAATAAGACATAATAAGGTCAAACTCCAAAAAGATTCTAAACACTTTGGACCTGATTACGAGTTTGGCGGTGGGATACTCCGTGACAAACATGACGGATACCCTCTCCGTAGTATTTCAAGTTCCATCATATCCTATGGAACTTGTAAAACATCTGACAGGATATCTGTCATGTTTGTGTTGTAGTATCCTATCCGCCAAGATCATAATCAGGCCCTTAATCAAATCACAATCCATCATAGAGACGGGTCAGTATGAAATCAAGGAAAGGTCTGTAAAATATCTTAGTACAAAGTCAAAGAACAGTTTGTCATAAGGAAATGTTCAATAGAAGTCTCACGAGAGTCTAGCAAACATCTTAATAAGGCACAATTTTTTAGGTTTTTAAACATTTAAAGTCATGCTTATGACATGATGTGAAATGAAATAATACTGACAATAACCAATAGATTTTCATAAGAACATGATAGATTAACTGCAACATTACCAAGACGTCTTCAGAATGCATAATTAATGCTAACCCGTGGCCTAAATTCAAGAGATTGGCATTACATCTTTGGACTCTTCAGAAGCATCCCTAGGAACAGGAAAAAATCATTGACTTGTTGCAAATGTAGGTACAGTTAGAACACAGCTTCAAAATAAGTTACAAAAGTAGTACATTTCGCTTCAGCACAGCACCACAGAACAGGTCCCATTTCAACTATTTATGAAAAAGAAAGGCACTGTAAAAAGAACAACATGAACACAGAAAACCTTCTATTGCACTATTCAAAGCCATGTTTCTTCAACTGTAAGTACAACCTGGCCAGAGGCCCAGTTCTGCAGCCTACTTGTAGTAATTAAAACCGTAGTAACTTAACCCCATGAAAATTAACATATATCTTTATTAATAAATCTAGTCTAACATGCCCTTTTCCAATATGGAGGCAAACATAGATGATAGGTAACAGGATGATACACACAAAGTGAAAAGGGCCAAGATGTCAAGGACCCAGCTTGGCTTAACAATTATGTAATGGCAAGAAACAAATACATTTGTTCACCATTATGAAAAATCTAAATCAGACAGTTTGTGTTTATTAGCACAATGTTTTATCCCTTATTTAGCTTTCAGTTGATTGTCAGTGAGCATTTTCTCAGTGGCATGCAAATGGTTCAAACATTCAGTGAATTGCCAAAATATTTTGGGAAAAAAATACACGGTTATTAAAGACGTTTTAAATTAATTCAATATATTTTGATTATTACATTCTTTTTAGGTATTAGGATTATGATAATTCTTTCTTCAGGATAGTTTGACATTTTTAATGTATGATTTAATTTTTTGCATTCAATTTGGTAATTTTTTATTTCGTTTAGATTTTGTGGTGGATTGGACTGGGTAGTTATTTAAAACAAAGTATCATTATTTTTTATGCTAATTAAATAATTGATGGATTATTAGTTATGTAAGTTATTTAATTGATTACTATTTTATTATTTTAACATAGTTTGTAATTTTTAATTTGTAATTTAATTGTTTTTAATGTTGTTGGTAGTTATTCATTTAGTAGCAGGTTTTTGGGTGTGGAAAGTATTATGGTAGGGAAGCTATTTAAAATATGTATTATTGTTTTTCATTTTTAAATAATGTTTATATAAATTTATTTTATCATGCAGATTACGTAGATTATTTAATTATTTCATTATATGAATTATTTGTTGTTTTGGATGAATAGTTAATTCTTTTAAATATAATTAAAAATAACATTTTGAAAAATAGTTGTATATTTATTATTTGATTTAATTTTGTTTGTATTTATGATAAATTTAATATTACTACTGTTTTAATTATACCCTTTTTTTTAAAGAACATTGTTTGTTGATGGGTTTTTTGAGAAGTTAAATATCTTTAAATTGTTTTCTATTTTATATATTTAATTTATAATAATAGTTGTTTTTCCATTTAAGTGTATTAATATATAATATATATATGATTATGCGGCCACAACTATGTTTTCTAATAGCCTCCCAATACCTCTTAACATCCGAGGAAGAAGAGATGTTCAAAGTAATCCCAGTAATAGCATGCTAAAGGATAAGTTCAAAGTATTGGAGAAAAAACTAAAAAGTGAACAAAGCAAATGGTGGGAATCTAAATCCCTTCAAGGATATATTGATGTAAATCGTATTCCAAGAGGACTCAGAATTTTAACTGCCCCCAGGTATGAAAACCCCAACCCTGATCTAATGCGGGAGTGGGCAGAAAGCAATCTGGAATCTTCGTGGCGTCTGGTTTTAATACTAATTAAATATGCGGACATAGATAGAACACAGCTGCTTAAAGAGATTGCTGAAATTCATGAGGATTTGGATAAAAATTATAATACTGAAGAAACAACAAAACTGACTAATGAAATGATGGCTAGGCTTAAAAAAGAAGAAACCAAAATAATGGAAAGAAAAGCCTTAAAATTTCAACGTGATCGTAATGATTTTTAACTCTGCCAAATTTTCACTTTTTCAAAAAAGTATGATGCTTTACGTGGTCCCACAACAAAAACACAGAGCAAGCCTAGAATGTCAAACAGAATCAAAGATCAAACGGATACGACGGCATCAGATCTGAGTTCGGCAGTAAGTAGTGGGTCAGATTCAGAGCTTCGTGATGTAGAAGCTTTAGGTCAGTCTGCCAAACCCTCGCCAGGGGGAGAGATCGTTTTTTTATGCCACGAGCGGATACAGTCTCTTCGGCCCAGAGTGCAAAGGAATTACAGCGAAAATCCACAAATTACAAACGGCGCCAGAGGCACAGGGCGAGGAAGGGGCGCATCCTATCAAAACAAAAAGAGAGGCAGGGGCCAATGGGCACCCAAGAAACAATAATAGACAGTGGCAACAGCCGCACTATTATTAATTTGACTTCAATAAAACTCACAGAGGACGAGGAAAAATTATGAAAACTGGGCCTATCCTTTGCACCCCACGCAAATTTGGATTATGCCACCACTAGGCTGGATGTTTACAAAGCAGTGAGAAAACTCAAACTACGCAAGTATCATATAACGAAGACCAATAAAATTCCTACACCCTATAACTTAGACTCTATGGAAGAGGTTACACCAAGTGGTACACCCTTGCCAAGTGATATTTTAGAGCTATGGGTAACAGAGGGTATAGGTTATGGAACTTCTCCAGGATTGGAAGTAAGTTCAGAGACGTTGAATTTGCCTTTAAAACAAGGGGCCCCAAATACCCCATTTAAGCTGCCGTCAACTTTCAATCCCCTAATGCCTCGGGATACGATTGACATCTTTCATGAAAATGTAACGACGCAATTGAAGAAATTACAGAAACAGATTTATAATCAGAAAGGCAAATATGATAGACAAACGCAACAATATGAGGCACTCGTGACTAAATTAAGTAAAGACAAAGATATCATCATCAGAGGCAGTGATAAAGGTGGCAACATTGTTTCATTAACACGTGTAAACTATGACAAAGAGGTTTATCTTCAACTTAATGACAGAGAATGCTATGAGCGTATTAAC
The DNA here is from genome assembly GCF_964204655.1 of Triturus cristatus. Lineage (NCBI taxonomy): Eukaryota > Metazoa > Chordata > Amphibia > Caudata > Salamandridae > Triturus > Triturus cristatus. The sequence continues at coordinate 806,779,332 of NC_140585.1, read as the reverse complement.
CAGGCAACAATGAAAATATCACATAGTGATTATCATTAAAAACTGACCAAGTGGAAAACCAAACGACTAATCTCTGAATATGGATATAAATATCTTAGGATCAATAACCCTGTAACCCCCCTGATTTATTTCATCCCTAAAGTTCATAAAAATCTGGACAAACCGCCCGACAGGCCGATAATATCTGCCAGGGGGGGCATGTTGGAGAAATCTTCGGTTTACATTGACTATTTTTTTACAAAGTTATGTAAGAGCCTTAGATTCATATGTACAAAATACGGGTGATTTTTTATTGAAAATTCAGCAGGTAACCTGGGTGGAGGGTTATTGGATGCTGGCCCTTGATGTCGTTTCGCTCTATATGAGCATTAAGCACACGGATGGGTTAGCAGCAGTACAAAACTTTTTATCCCGCAGGTCGAAGCAATTTAAAGATCATAATGCAATGCTACTCCAAATGTTGAAATATTGTCTATATAATAACATCTTTATGTATAACAATTTACTTTATCGACAACTACAAGGTGTAGCTATGGGGGCCAGTTTCTCCCCGAGCTATGCCTATCTGCATATGGGCGCTTGGGAGGAACTGGTCCTTAAGGTTCAACTCAAGAAGTTTTTTGATGAAAATGTGATTGTCTGGTTTCGTTTTATTGACGAACTATTCGTTGTATGGAGGGGAACAAAGGAACAGGCGGAGGCATTTGGCATTGAAATCAGTACTAATGAGCTTAATCTGCAATTCACTGCAACTCTATGAGCCAGTCCACAGTTACATTTTTGGACACAGAGGTCTATATCAGCAGTAACAAAATTGAGACAAGATTATTTAGGAAAAGTACTGCTCGTAATACGATTTTACACGCAGGTAGTGCTCACCCAGGACATTTAATATCAAGCATTCCGTTTGGGGAAATGCTTCGCTTCAGGAAGGTATGTAGCATGGAACAAGATTTAAAGGTAGCTCAACAGGCTAGCAAGTGTAGGTTTCTGGAAAGGGGGTATTCAGAATGCATCATTGATACAGCTTTGGCCAAATCGATGAGATTTAACAGACAAGAACTCCTTGATTCCTACAAATCAGTAGTCCTCTCAAACAAACCTGCCAGTCCAGTAATTTCTGATCAAATAAGTTCCCCACCTAATACTTTTAGAATAATCACTGGATACAGCAAGCAGCATTCAGAGCTGTACAGAATTATCAATCGCAATTGGCCTATTATTTTAAGTGATCCAGTCATAGGTCCTACCTTACCTCAGAAAGCCTTCATTACTTTTAGTAAGGCACCGTCCATGAAAGACCGGTTGGTTAACACCAGTCCGGAAACCATAGAGAAAACTTCATGGCTACAAACTAACAGTGGTTTTTTTTTAAATGTAAAACTTGCAAGTCCTGAACACATGGCGTCAACATGAAAAGCTACAAGGATGCGTTTAGCGAGAAAGACCATCAAATCAGTAAAGTACTCACTTGCAAGACCGAATATGCAATTTATGTACTTCAATGCCCATGTGGGTTAAAATATGTGGGAAGTATGAAACATGCAGTCCACAAACGTATACTGCAACATCTTCGGGCAATAGTCAATCAGGACAATACTTATCCTGTGGCAAGACATTTTAAAGAGAACCACAATAGTGACAATCAAGGCCTCAAGTACTTTGTAATTGATGCGGTAGCCGCAAGCAGGCGATGAGGTGATCGGGAGTCCAAATTGCGCAAACTGGAAACAAACATTATAGTAATAAGGAGTAGTGAGAATATTAACATCTAGGTTCATATTAGCAATCAGCACATGAACATGTTATACTGGTCTTTGTCATTAATATACAATGGTAGATCGTTCTATACCTTTGTTAAATGAATGGATGTCAGTGGTTTTTAATTTGCACTAGACACAGGGGTCTTTTAGATATTCAGCACTTATTTCTAGTTAATTGTTTGTACTGAGTTTGATGGGACGAATATGGGATAAGACAAGGATGGCAATTTAAAGGACAATACATGTGAGTTATTCCATCATTTCATTCATTTCATGCATTTCTCAGCGTTAAGACAAATGACTAAACTTGCCATTCAACGAGGGATATTCATAGGCTATCTCTTGCACAACACAAGTATTAATGTCTCATTCTCTGCATTTTTTGCACATACGGGATTTAGCCCAGGATTTTAACATTGATTTTACATAGTTTGAAAGGAATCTAAAGTTAGCTCTTCACAGGGGCTGGTTTATATAGAAGCACCCAGTCTACAGCTGGATTTGCCCTATGATTCCCAGAATGTGCACCATAATGATTTTAGTAGATAAGACTAATTTAAGTCCCGCTTTCATTGACTTTATGTACAGGTACAACATGATTGGAGAGGATTGGGTACTTCTGTTGTTTATAACGTGGAAAGTTTACATCAGCATGTTTTGCACAAAATAGGAATATGATCTTTTTCCTAAATGCCTTTGTTTGCACTTTAGTTTATACTGAGGGATGTAATCCAGGCATCATTTCTAATTTTAAGAAATGAAATATATATTTTGTTATAGGCTCTGTATATTAAATAACTTTGTATTTTTTAAAAAGGAAGCCATAACTATGTTTTATACACAACAGCGTCTATTTTGCACAATTGCGTATTTGTACAACATTGCTGGTCTTTTGCACATTATAAGGTCATCTGCTATAATGCTAAATATATTGTTGTGAAGATATTTTTAATTGGTAAAAATATTTCTTTACATGTTTACAACATGGTGTCATAGTATGTCTTCTATTTTTATCCCAAACTCAGTCACATGGTCTAGTTTGAAATCGGCACTGTCAGTTTAAAAGATGTGGTCTGACATATTCACATTGTCATGTGAACAAGGCTCGGATGAGCCGAAACGTTTTGGCGACACACTGCACGAAATAAATTAATCTGCACCTACTCTTTGGTCCGTGTCCGTATGTGCTGTGCTGCTGCTCGACTGCGGAGTTTGTTATATATATATATATATATATATATATATATGTATCAGTCCGAGTCGCTCCTTTAGCATCCCCAATCCATTGAGGGGTGGCGCGAGACCGGTGGAGAAACCGGTAAATCAATATGTTTCAAGAACGGGATCCCACTCGTGCTCTCAAAAACTTCTGACACAGTAAACGAGGCCTCAGTTCATATCCAAATGGGGGTTTATTCTTTTCATAAACCCACCGTGACGCGTTTCGCCACCGTAGTGGCTTGTTCACACAGTGATTTTCAATAAAGTATGCCAATACATATACTTCCGTGTTTGTAATTCATAAACATAGTAAAAGGACTCCACAGTTTGTACAACGAGTTGCCGCACTTTGTGCTCCATCTTGTAGCGTCTCATCAGATCGTAATATTGCACTCCTGTTCATATACATTATAAGTGTGTAAAAAGTACATATTCATTAAACCAAAATAATTCATTGTCATGTATAGGTGCTGTCCTGAGCATTCTAGCATATTAGCGTTATGTATCCCTGTAGAGTTGTGCTCGAACTCCCCTGGTTAGTGGGTAGTACTTTCGTAGTAAAGTGCGCACCATCGTGTAGGTGCTGGACTGAGTGTGCAAACTGTCTCACAGTGGCAAACAAATCGTATAACAGTGTGAAAGTGTATCCATACAAAGACAAAGTTATTGTGTAACGCCCTGGCTAGTGGGTATATCGCTGTCCTTTGTACGTGATGACTATTTCACTGGTTGTCGTTCACCCCTTTAACCGTATTTTAACAGTGTAATGGGCCATAGAGGTAAACCCTCATTAGTGGGAAAATAAACCCATGGTCAGAGAGGTATTGTGGTACAAACTTTAGTATGGATATGGTACAAATTAGTCTCCTTGCAGTTTTAAACGGAAAAGTAAAAGTAAACAGGCATCCATATCAACACCCCCTTTCCTTAGAATACCTCGTGGTGTTCCCAAATACAAATTGTAAAAAATATTGTCAAAAAGTGTACGTTAAAATCTTATCTCAATGTTGTGACTGAAGGATGATCTGAAGAAAGGGTAGGGATCTCGTTGGCACCTTAGATGACAATTCCCTTCCTTTCCTCCTGTGGGAAATAGAAAATGCAGGTGTCAAATTTACGAAGTGTTATCAGTTAAAAAACCCTTTACCAGCTCACATAGCAGGATAAAAGATAAAACATGACAGATATGATGTTAAACACATATAGTACTTAGTAACATGATGATAAAACAACATATGTCATGGCCATTTCATCATGTCTTGAGTATCAGACAGATAGTCTCACAACAACCTTATTCCTCTTGTAGATGTATGGCCATTTCTTCATCGAAGTTATGGCCTTCGGGAAATAGGGTGCACATACCAATAATGTGTCTTGATTCCCGTTGCCTTAGTCTTAGGACACGGTTCCCGCCTCTCACTTTCGGTAGAACCTGCTCGATTGCATAATATCTTAACTTTTTATAATCTGAAAAATGGTGGCTGGCAAAATGGCGGGCTATAGGATATTGTCTATCGTTGTTAGTGATAGCCCGCATATGTTCAAGGACACGTTTGTTTGCCATATGTGTTGTACTGCCCACGTACCGCAATTTACATGGGCATTCCAAGACATATATGACAAAAGTGCTAGCACATGTAAGAAATTGAGAAATGGTGATCATGGTGTTTGTGCTCGTATTCCAGAATTCTTTAACCATTTTGCTGTTGCTGCACGCCTTACAGTGGCCGCATGGATAAAAGCCCTTTATATCTAGACCCCTCCCCTCTGTGTTAGTTGTCAAATCGCTATGCACCAAGGAGTCTCTGAGGCTGCGACCCTTTCTATATGTTATACTAGGTCTTTCTGATAACGACTTGCCAACTATGGGGTCATTTCTTAGAATGTTCCAATGACGATTAATTACCTTGCGTATCTGGGTAGAGTTGCCGTTGTATGTCATAATCATGCGCGTGTTGTTGCCCTCATCATTTTCACTTTCTGGTGCTTCTTTCTCGATTTGAGCTAGAGTACTCGATCTCTCAACCTCGGTTACCCTAGCAACTGCTCTTTTGAGAACCCATGCTGGGTAGCCTCTAGCTTTAAATCTCTCTATCATGGTTTGTTGTTCGCTCAGGAAGTCAGCGGGCGAGCTACAATTTCTTTTAGCTCTGAGTAGCTCCCCGTATGGTATACTCCACTTGAGATTATCGGGATGGCTACTCAGAGCATGGAGAAGAGTGTTGCCCGCTGTGCATTTACGATAGAGAGTTGTGTGGATGGTATTACTTCTCACTACTACTTGTGTGTCCAAGTACTCAACTTTTTCCTTGCTGATGGTACAAGTGAGGGTAAGATTTCTTTCATTGTTATTGAGTTCTTCTATGAACTGCAAAGCATCTCCTTCTGAGCCCTGCCAAACAACAAAAATGTCATCGATGTACCTGAGCCACATTTTTACACTGGTAAGGGCTTTCTCGAGATTCTTGTTGTTATGAATCTCGTCCTCCCATGCCCCCATAAAAAGGTTGGCAAAGCTTGGGGCAAAGCATGTACCCATCGCGGTACCATGTCTCTGTCTGTAGGTTGACCCATTGAACAAAAAATAATTGTTCATGAGACAGTACCTAATCATTTCAAGGATCATATTGGTATGTTCTAGAAAACCAATATTTCTGCGTTTCAAAAAATGGGCACAGGCCTGTACCCCTTGATCATGATTGATTACTGTATATAGTGAATTAACATCCAGGGTTATAAGGATATAATCCTCCTTCCACACCAAGTTGGCTATTTTATTTAAGAAATCTTTGGTGTCTCTCACATACGATGGAAGGGTACACACAAAGTCCACATATCTTGAGATGTTTTCCAGTACGCTACCCCTTGAGGAAATGATAGGTCTACCTGGGGGGTTTACTTTATTTTTGTGTATCTTGGGAAGCAGATACATCACTGGTAGAATGGGATATTCTTTCTTTAAAAAACAAAATTCCTCCCATTCTAGCAATCCCATATCTCTCCACTCACTTAGTAGTTCCCAGATCTTACAAATACTGTTGTTATATTCTGCCCTTGTGGAGACGGTGTATGTGTTACTGTCACTGAGTTGTCGCTGTGCCTCGCTGACATACATTTCCCTTGGTAAAATGACAATGTTACCACCTTTGTCGGCTGGTCTGACCACCAGACTATCATCAGTTGCAAGCTCATTTATGATATTTTTCTGTATGGCTGTAAGATTGTGTTTGAACTTTTTCATTTTTTTGGGCCAGTTATTCTGTCTAAACTTCAACATTTCATTACTGACAAGCTCCTGGAAGGTATCAATATTATCGTGACCCATTTTGGGTACAAAAGTTGACCTTGGTCTGAAAAGGCTACATGCAGATTTATCATATTTGATCTCCAACTCATCTAGAATTTGAAGAGATTCTGGGCTCATATGTACTTCGTCCTGATTGTTTTGGAGTTCATGTAGGGCAATCACGGTATCAATATCCCCTATTGATAAATCATCTCCTTGTGTGTTTCTAGTTCCCTGTTGTTCCCTACTTTTTACTGGTTTCATTTTGTGCCACTTCTTTAATTTTAGTTTCCTGCAAAATTTGAATATATCAATTTTGCTGTTGACATAGTTCATAGGAACTGCAGGGCAAAATGACAATCCTAAACACAATGTTCTTTTATCTTTGTTACTCAAAGTTTTGGATGTTAAGTTTACAATAGTCTGATTTACCATTACATCATCCATTATTGGTTCTTCTTGGAGTGTGTTTGTTTTCTTCCCATGTACTCCATTTTTCAGATTATAAAAAGTTAAGATATTATGCAATCGAGCTGTTTCTACCGAAAGTGAGAGGCGGGAACCGTGTCCTAAGACTAAGGCAACGGGAATCAAGACACATTATTGGTATGTGCACCCTATTTCCCGAAGGCCATAACTTGGATGAAGAAATGGCCATACATCTACAAGAGGAATAAGGTTGTTGTGAGACTATCTGTCTGATACTCAAGACATGATGAAATGGCTATGACATATGTCGTTTTATCATCATGTTACTAAGTACTATATGTGTTTAACATCATATCTGTCATGTTTTATCTTTTATCCTGCTGTGTGAGCTGGTAAAGGGTTTTTTAACTGATAACACTTCATAAATTTGACACCTGCATTTTCTATTTCCCACAGGAGGAAAGGAAGGGAATTGTCATCTAAGGTGCCAACGAGATCCCTACCCTTTCTTCAGATCATCCTTCAGTCACAACATTGAGATAAGATTTTAACGTACACTTTTTGACAATATTTTTTACAATTTGTATTTGGGAACACCACGAGGTATTCTAAGGAAAGGGGGTGTTGATATGGATGCCTGTTTACTTTTACTTTTCCGTTTAAAACTGCAAGGAGACTAATTTGTACCATATCCATACTAAAGTTTGTACCACAATACCTCTCTGACCATGGGCTTATTTTCCCACTAATGAGGGTTTACCTCTATGGCCCATTACACTGTTAAAATACGGTTAAAGGGGTGAACGACAACCAGTGAAATAGTCATCACGTACAAAGGACAGCGATATACCCACTAGCCAGGGTGTTACACAATAACTTTGTCTTTGTATGGATACACTTTCACACTGTTATACGATTTGTTTGCCACTGTGAGACAGTTTGCACACTCAGTCCAGCACCTACACGATGGTGCGCACTTTACTACGAAAGTACTACCCACTAACCAGGGGAGTTCGAGCACAACTCTACAGGGATACATAACGCTAATATACTAGAATGCTCAGGACAGCACCTATACATGACAATGAATTATTTTGTTTAATGAATATGTACTTTTTACACACTTATAATGTATATGAACAGGAGTGCAATATTACGATCTGATGAGACGCTACAAGATGGCGCACAAAGTGTACAAACTGTCCTTTTACTATGTTTATGAATTACAAACACGGAAGTATATGTATTGGCATACTTTATTGAAAATCACTGTGTGAACAAGCCACTACGGTGGCGAAACGCGTCACGGTGGGTTTATGAAAAGAATAAACCCCCATTTGGATATGAACTGAGGCCTGGTTTACTGTGTCAGAAGTTTTTGAGAGCACGAGTGGGATCCCGTTCTTGAAACATATATATATATATATATATATATTTAAAAAAAATCTTTTTATTTTGATATGTTTTTTAGGAATTGTAATGGTGTATCTAAACCCTCCAAAGGTCAACACTATCCCTATTGTTGCTAAGATTGAGTCAGAATAGTAAATCTTACCCATCCGAAGTCCACGCTTTCCCTTCTATTGCTTATGCTAGAGTGGCAATAGTAAATCTACCCTCTCCAAAGTCCAACACTTTTCCAACTATTACTTACACTTGCTTCGGAATAGTAATTCTAACCCCTTCAAATTACACCTTCCCTATTGTTGCTACGATTACAGTGGGAATAGTAATTCTTATCCAGCCAAAGTCCAAAACTTTACCTGCTTTTGCTTACCCTGGAGTGGGAATAGTAAATCTAACTGCTCCGAAGTCCACCACTTTCCCTGCTTTAGCTTACGTTGGAGTGGCATTAGTAAATCTAACCTCTACAAAGTCCAATACTTTCCATACTGTTACTTAGGACCTCATTAGAATGGCGGTTGGACTTCCGTCCGACCGCCATCCATTCTAAAAAGGGACCACCCGACTACAAGTCGGTGATCTTGCAGTCCAAATAAGGATGCGACCACCACCACAAGGGTCGCAATGCCTATTTTATGTATTGTGGTGGGTGCTGAGGGCTGCAGCACCCGCTGAAGTGTATACAATATACCTGAAACATATTCCTGCACTACCTGGCAGGCACCATGCAGTGCCTACCACATGGTGCAGGGATATGTAGGGGGCCACCATTGGTGCACCCAATTCTGAAAACTGAGGCCCAGGGCGGTAAGGTGGTCCCACTGCGGGCCTCCAATGTCCCTTTACGCCTGAAAGGGCTGGTGGAAAGGACCATCGTAATACCTACGGCGGTGCCTGGCAGGCACTGCCACAAATGTAGGCATTACTTTGTCTCCGACAGAGATCAGTGGCAGTCGGTGTTTCCGACCACCACACATCCGCCCGCCATCCAAATATGGAGGGCGTAAAACATGATTGCGATGGTGGTGGGACCGCCACCGATGAGATGTCAGTGGCGGTCCCACCGTCATCGTAAATGAGCCCTAAGATTGGAGTGAGAATAGTATATCAAAAACATCCAAGGTCAAACACTTTCCTCATATTTGTTTACAATAGAGTAGAAATATTAAGATTCATCCCACCAAAGTTTAACACATTCCCTAATTTTTCTTACATCGGAGTTGGAATAGTAAATCTGACTCATTCAGTGTCAAAAACTATTGTTGTTTATTTTGGATTGTTATTTTTTTTTAAATTATTTTGTATTTATTTATTCAATGTTTAAATGGTTTATACTTGTGCTTGGACTGGAATGGGAACAGTAAATCTAACTCCTCCAAAGTCCAACACATTCCCTGTATTTCCTTAGGTTGGAGCAAGAATAGTTAATGAAAACCCTCCAAAGTCCAACACTTTTCCTGCTTTTGCTTACGTTGGGGTGGGAATAGTAAATCTAACCCCTTCAAAGTCAACACTTTCACCACTTTTGCTTATATTGGAATAGTAAATATGACCCCTGTCATTACATGTTTAATTTATTTATGAAAAAAAATCTATGTTTTAAATAAAAATTATTTTTTGTATTGTATTTTTTATAAGGTTTGATATAGGTTTTGGATACATATATGTTGGGTAATTTGTATTTATAAATTGTTGTTACTATTTTAATGTTTTGTTTTAATTGTTTAAATATTGTAATATATTGTTTAAGATATGTGTGTGTATATATATTTTGTAGCTTAATATTTTAAACAAATGTCATATATGTATATTTCAATATACTCACTTTTTCTGACAATATTCTGTTTCATTATATTTTTGACCCAATATTCTTTTAATGTATATACAAGAAAAAGAAACTCAATGTGTTTGTTGAATTTATTTTTGACAGAATATTTTTGTAGACAATATTTTGTCATACAACAAAATATTAGGCTGCCACAGAAACATTAGTATCCTTTAAAACCACACATCCTCCCCTCGGATATACGATAGGATGAGAACCTGCAACAAGGAGAGAACTTGATAGCAATATGAAAACCATGAATAAAATAAACTCTGAAAAGGAAATTAACACAGTCCTATTATGATAAGGGACATTTTAAATGCAATGTAAACATTGCTCATAAGTTTGGTTAGTTCTTTCTATGAAGCTATTAGTTTGGGGGTGTCCCAGAGGACAAGGCCCTAATGATACCAAGAGAGGAGTGGATAGTCTTCCAAAATTGAGGCATGAATTGAGGGCTCTGATCAGATATGATGGCAGTTGATAACTTATGAAGATGACTATGGGCTTGATTTAGAGTTTGGGGGGCCAGGTTACTCCGTCACAAACATGATTGATTTCCCGTACACCGTATTACGAGTCTATTATATCCTATGGCACTTGTAATACAGCTGGTGGGCTATCCGTCACGTTTGTGATGGAGGACCTGTTTGTGAAATTCTTAATTAGGCCCTATATCTGTTAAAAACAAGTGACCCATCTCTTGTGCAGAGGGTAGCTTGATAAGGGCAAAAAGTTGTAGCTTTAGAAAATGGAGCCACAGTAACCATCTTGATAGTGTAACCCTGGGAGAGGGGTATGTCTGTGATAAAATCCTGGGTATATTGTGTGCCTAGGACTGTGAGCAGTGGGAATAGACTAAAAAAGAACAATGGGCCCTATAGGAGATTACTGTTTTGAGCACAAATAACACAGGATAAAAAATAGGGGCTAATTTGAACGTCGGTCGGAGTAGAGTCCGACTGACATTTCAGTGGTTTCGGAACCGGCTGACCTCGGGTTAGCAGTCCAAAACCACAATTACGATGCGACCGCACATAATGCAGTTGCAAACTCCCATTTCCCTATGGGAGCTTGTGCAGTGGTCAGAAACCAGCCACAGCACAAGCTCCGATAGAGAAAGGGGAGTTACTGTAAATCCCTGCACCGTGTGGCAGGCACCTCATGGTGCCTGCCACACGGTGGAGGGACTTACAGGTGGGCACCATAGGTGCCCCCTCGGTCCCCAACCGGAGGCTGCGGAAGAAGGGGGACCATGCTAGGGGCCCCCAAAGTCACTTTCCGATAGGCTTTTCAACTGACATCATAATCCCAACGGCGGAAACGCCGTGCGTACGGGATGAAGTGGTGGTTCCCTCTGGCCGATGGGCTTCTTGAGCCTGTCAGAAACCAGTCGGATTGACCGGCCGGTTTCAAATCCAACCGTCATCATTGTAGTACGGCGGTCGGATTTAAATCCTCGGATGTCAGTCGGAAATCCTCCGACCTGTGGCTGGAGGCTTTCCAACTGATATACAAATCAGGCCCATAGTTTTCAATAAAGTTTTTGACAGTTCACCACCAAAAAGAACACAGAACCAGATCTAAAGTATTTTTTCCATTATGGCCATTGGCTGGACAACTGTGGAACATAAACAAAACTGTCTTTTGTAATTAAGATGTGGGAACATATAAAGCTGATTGAATAAAATACAGATTGTCCTTAAATTGGAAACAATATATCTTGTTTAGGTCTTTAGCACTCTAGGTTGAGTGAATTTCCATGCCTTGCACACTTCTAGCAAGACATCACATCACAGATAGGTGTTATAATGTTTTGCGATTCAGTCACACTTCTTCTCAGTAGAGATAAGGCAGGACATCAGCTAATAGACTCTTGGTTTCCAGTATATATCTAATGAGAAGTCATATTGGGAGAAGAAATATCCCCATTTAGCCTGGCAACTAAACTTACAGTAAATAGTTCTACACACTTGCACATTTCTGTTGTCCCTGCTTATCTCAAAAGGTATGTGGGAGCAAAAAACCATACCCCAGTATTTTCCGACACCACAAAATTTTAAACTAAGCCCGGGCGGGTAACTACGCTCCACCAGCGGAGTTTACTTAGTTTTGCCTACTTCGGGTTCCGTTGCGAACGCAGAGTTCAGGGAACACTACAACTCCGTGGCGGAGCGTAGTTAGCCGGCCCCTCCACCCTCCCAAAATAATGCAAAGTAATTGCGCATGCGCACATGCAAGACGTACAACGTACGGGTTATTAGTGAAGAAGGACGGCGAGGAGGAGGCAAGAGAGCGGCCATGTCGAGGAGGAGGCAGCTACGGGCAGGTAAGTGTCTTTTCATTACTTTTGATCATTTAGTTGAGGGGAGGGGCGGAGCGAAGTTCCAGGGAGCTGCTTTCCAACTCTGTGGAACTTCGCGTAGAGGCACTACGCCTGTTACGCCCACCCAAAATTTGATCTCATACAGTTCTACCATGGAAAATAATTGAGTAAAAAGATACCTTCCCCAACATCAGTTTAGCAGAGTATCCAAATAAATAACTCAGACCACTCAATAGCTGAGTTGTAGAAAGTTAAAAGAGTTTTATTACAAACATCTCAAAATAAAATGGTACAGAATAAATGTCATAAAGGCTCAAATGCAGAGTTAGTACAGAGTAGACAAAAATCCATATATCATTCCAAATCCCAAATGAGCATCAACATCAGAAATGGGTTGGACAGCATTTACAATATATCAGGAAAGTCTTCTCTAAAATCCCGCAACAATGTGGCTCACCTCCAAAATCAACGGCTTATTGTACACAATTCTTGTATAACAAGTTGGCTAAAACTGTGAATTCATCATAACATGATCGCATTATACAACTCTTCAGAAAATCAGAAGTAAATACCTTGATGCCTTAACAAATTAGCACAATCCCATTCTAAGAAAGTATCCAATATCTTCCTACTGCCATCAGGATATGTTTAAACATAATATGAACTTTTTTCATAATATTGATCAACACAAATGAATAAGACGCGGTTATCCAGTGGAACTACAGTGAAAAAGACCGTGATTGTGTCAACCTATCTGGGACAGTAGAAGTTTCATTAATAAGCCCTGTATTCGTAACAGTGAGAAAAAACATTGCGTCAGCTGTCCTCATTCTTGCAGAGCCTGGGGGGAACTTGATGGGAGGGAGTGAATAGAGAGTGAATGACAGAGTCAGCATCCGTTATATCCAAAATGGAGTTTTCACCTAAATGTGGAATAACCAATTCATGGTAATAAACACACTTCTAACCCTCATGATAACCCTGTTTCAACTGTAATAATAGTAATTTATCATGTGCATATTAGTTCCAACATGAAATACGATTTAAAAGAAGCAAGCTCTAGTACCCAAGAGCCCACAATTAAAATTCTAAATACCTGAACACATCACAAGTCAACTACTAGCTATACCCACTTTAAATCACTGAATAGCACAACCTAAGAAAGCCACCAGTGAGACTTCTGTTGTCCCTGAAAGATATCAAGATATCCAAATTCCTGAAAACGTAACCACCCCTATCATAATGATGAACCCTTCCTTCTACATAACACCTTAATAATGACAAACACACTGGTATATTTGCTCCAGCAGATAATTTATTAAAAGGAAGCCAATGTTAAACATGGATGATGGGCTGAAAATTAAAAAGATGCCCTAAACCATTCACTCAGATATACACCATACATGTGGCCTTATTATGATGGTGTAAACTGTAAAGACAGAGGCCCCCTGCTAATAGGGTACAGTTCCTGAAGGCAGGGATAACTAATCTAGTGTACAGACTTAAGGCCACAATAATATCAACATAGCAAATATTACATAAATTATACTAAAGACAAAAGGAGAACCAATATTATATATTTTTCATTACAAAAATGTTTTTATTAATAATCAATTAATTAGCAAACAAAAGTCATTTCTTACTAGAATAACACCCCGTTTATACTCATGCATTCATCTTCATTCATACAACATGTGACTAGCAATCAATAAAAAGTTACAATTTTCTTTGCTTTAATGGTACAATGATGACAATCAATTTCTAATAATTATGGAGAAACAGTGTGGCACAACACTTGGTAGACTGTTGTATTCGATGTGCGTTTCGGCACAGAAGGTGCCTTTGTCAGGAAAAGGGGCCACTATTTGTCAAAGTTGGTTTCTGTAAAAAAAGTACATATCTCGAATATCAGACACGTGGTTCTCACTAACAGATAAATACTTTACCGCCATAATGGCGTGCATTGATTATTGTTTGCAGTTAGAGACCTAAGGCAGTGAATTAGTATGAAATCACTAGAACAATTATGTGCATTCATCAGTGAGGAGTTGGTTAAAAGATAGAGATTATCGAAACAACAGATTAGAAAATAAGAGGCAGTAGGAGGCAATAGCCACCACAAAAGTTCCATATACATTGTTGCACCCGGTGATCAGCTCAAGGAAGAAAATCAGTGTTTAAAACACTTCTTTAAAAAGAAAAAGTAAAAGGGATAACCTTGTATGAAAATAACTCTTACAGTTTATTTTCATCCTTGGCTAGGATGCAACCATTGCTCATAGCGCCCAGGAGTAACAGTTACCACTTGATCATCCCACTGCGAGATACAAGGTTATCCCTTTTCTTTTTCTTTTTAAAGAAGTGTTTTAAACACTGCTATTCTTCCTTGAGCTGATCACCAGGTGCAACAAACTATATGGATCTTTTGTGGTGGTTACTGCCTCTTATTTTCTAATCTGTTGTTTCGATAATCTCTATCTTTTAGCTAACTCCTCACTGATTAATACACATAATTGTTCTAGTGATTTCACACTAATTCACTGCCTTAGGTCTCTAACTGCAAACAATAATCATTGCACGCCATTATGGCTGCAAAGTATTTATCCGTTAGTGAGAACCACGTGTCTGATATTCGATATATGTACTTTTTTTACAGAAACCAACTTTGACAAATTGTGGCCCCTTTTCCTGACGAAGGCACCTTCTGTGCCGAAACGCGCGTTGAACACAAGAAAGTCTACCAAGTGTTGTGCCAAACTGTTTCTCCATAATTATTAGAAATTGATTGTCATCATTGTACCGTTAAAAGCAAAGAAAATTTACATTTTTAATTGATTTACTAGTCACATGTTGTATGAATAAAGATGAATGCATGAGTATAAATGGGGTGTTATTCTAGTAAGCAATGACTTTTCTTGCTAATTAATTGATTATTAATAAAATCTTATTTTTGTAATGAAAAATAGATAATGTTGGTTCTCCTTTTGTCTTTAGTATAATTTATTTAATATTTGCTATGTTGATATTATTGTGACCTTAAGTCTGTACACTCGAGTTATTATGATGGTGGTCAGTCAGACTGCCGACCACTATCGCGGTGGTCTGGAGACCACCCCACAAGCAGTCGGCGGTCCAACCACCGCATTACGACAGCGGGCTGGCGGTCGCAAACTGCTCCTTTTCCCTAGAAAAGGGCTGTAGCAGAAGCTGCCATGTAAAGGAGCACTTCCTGTACCTCCATGCACCGTGTGCCATGGGGGAGCATATATGCACTATATATGCATCCCTGGGGCCACTTAACAGTAGCCTATGACTGACGGGTGCCCTGTTTGGGGCCCCCAAAATTTGTTTCCTTCAGCGTTTTTATTGCATTGTTTTCCGACATAAAAGGCTGTCGGAAAGGGATATCGTAATCCCGACGGCGGTGCCTGCCTTGGCACCACTTCAATTCTTAAACTATACCCACACACAACCATTCAAGGCTGTTACTACTATTGTAATCAAAAATTTTGAAAACATCTCCAACAACCTGCAGAAAGTGTAGACTATGCAACAAACAGAGAGTTTGCCTATAAAATTTAAAAAAACTAATTGCACTAGCCTATGTTACTATAACAAAGGTAGCTAACCCCTACAACTTACTTATAGAAAGTTCTTTTACCACCAAGACAAACACAAATTAAGGGCCTGATTAGGATCTTGGCGGGTGGAATACTCCATCACAAATGTGACGGATATCCCGTCCACAGTATTACAAGTTCCATAGGATATAATGGAATTTTTATCTGGTGGACGGGATATCCGTCACGTTTGTGTCGGAGTATCCCATCCACCAAGATCATAATCAGGCCCTTAGTCCTTTAATGGACCCTCTGAAGACACTTGGGTTAGCTGACTGCAGGGCTTCAAACACGGATACCAAGCCAAATTCCAAATACCATAGCTACGACAGCACCATAGCTCAAGAAGCCAAAACCTACAACACAGTGGAAGGATGGCATAATGCCTTTCAAGCCACACTAGGGCGAACGTAACCTACACTCTATAAAATTCATAGAAGCCCTACAAAAAGAACAAAGCTACCAACAACTTAGAATAGAGCAATCAGTAACCAAAAGTACACCTGAAATAAGGAAACAAACCAGTAGAATGTACAACATGCTACAATGTAAAGTTCAATTCTTTATTATCAACAAACAAGCACAATAATTAGAAAGAAAAGCAAAATTCCTGTTATAACCCACCTAGCTACAACACACTAAACACCAAATCTCAACAAAGGGACACACCAGAATAACTAAACAATTTTCAATAAATATTAAACAATTTATTTTTATACATCTGTCAAAACATCAAATAAATAATAGAGGAAATAAGACTTATAAATATAAATGATAATAATTAATTAAAAATCAGCACACTAGAAACCACAAAGCACACAATTAGAAATATCACAAAATGGGACCATGTAAATCCAACACATAGAAATGTAAAATAGCACATTGCAATTACCGCAATCGTGTAGTTCCCACAAATCTATATAGGATCTGCACGTTTAGACAACATAAACTAAGGGATTGGTGTCTAGTCTGATTCCAGGCACCCCCAAAGGATATGTTAGTCTGTAGACCAGCTAGCTCACTGTGCCACCATGAGACCCTCTTACTAAGGAGCGAATAGTTTCTGGCAAATATCAAACATGACAACCCTGATCCCTGAGGGATCATGGAAACAGTACAGTACTTTTCGCTCAATCACTCGTGCTCACTTTGTCTCAGAGAGATACACAGAATAAATGGTGGGGACGTTCTCAACAAGTATTTATTGAACCAGCGTCATTCTAGTATAAAATAGGTGTGCTGCAACAACTATTAGGCAGAAACAGATATATGTGATTATGAGCACCATTAGAGTAAAGAAAAAGTAGAATTCTACCATTGTGCTAAAACAATGAATATATGCAGGCATATAGATACATAACAGTAATAATGGGGTACTCCTATGATGCAAACCCTAACTAGATGTACCTAAGTGTACCTAGTATGAATGTAGGTACATAGCCAAGAACCCCCTTAGGATAGAGCAACCCCATTACCTGATGTGGGAGAGCGAAGGACCCCGTCCTGGTCTAGAGATATACACCCCGCAAGGGATGTCTGACCATAACGAGCAGGGACCTCAGCGTCTCATGTCAGCATAGAAGTCTTTCTCCTCTTGTTTGCCCAGCAACGATGTATCGCTTATATACCTGAAAGGTACCCTCAGGGGTTCTACCTAGAAGTGTACTATGGGCATGTCGGGCAAGGGTGACGATATAGTTGTTATGCAGAAGATGGTAATCCTGCTGTGATATAGAGAATCCTCATGCATAATACATGAGGCTAGTTTTCAGAGTAAACCGCATGACAGTCATGTAGCACCTAACTAGGTAAAAGGTCAATGCCCAACCCGTTATGTAGAACAATGGTAGGACAGATGTAGGTAAAAGGTCATGTAACTACCTAGGCCTATATTGGAGTACATTGGGGTTCATAGCACCCACTCCTCATCCGATTGGACTACATACTAGTAAATGCTAAAATATGCATGTTTTTAAAAGCATAAAAACATTGTTCAAATATGAGTCTAGAAAAGATCTAAAAACATGGTATGTGTTAAAAAATAATGTATAGGTAAAAAGAATCTATAAGTCCCTTAAAAAGTCAAAATACTGTCAGACCAACTGAGCGTGCCGAAAGCCATAGTGCTCAGTGAGAGCAGAAGAGGAAAAATAAAACAAAAATTATGTTTTCGAATTCCAGTTTTAGTTGGTTTCGAGAAAAGTCCAAATTGTTCCCTGCACACGGAGAGCCAAATGTTTGTGTCCTGTACAGGAAACGAAACATCACTGTTGCCTGCCGTCACAGACGACGGTCCCTGTAACACCTCTTGGATCAGGTCAATGGAGCAAAGGTGATCTTCCCAGTTCCCACAGCCATTGCTGAGGAAGCCTAGTTCAGAGCCAGTGTCCATTGCAACAGGAGCTGAAGCATCCTGTGGTGGCTCTAAGAATGCGGACATTAGGATTGGAATACGCTGAGGACACTGCACTACATGGGCCTTTAGCAGATCCAGCAGTACATCTACGTCCGGAGGCTCAACCGATGGAAGGGTCAGACAGATGTCCAACACGCATTCTTGTCCACAGAATGAGCAGCGGAGAACAGGCAAGATTCAGGAGACCCAGACTGATCTGAATGAAATAAATTAATGCTCGCTTAGTTCTCAAAGCCAAGTTGTGCTCAGATGGAGTAACATGCGCTCACTGCAATGTCACTCCAAGTGCGCTTTTTCCATCACCTTGGTATTTGGGACATCCATTGCGTAGCAGAAAGATTAAAACCAGGCTACTCACTACAAGAAGCAGGATCAGCGGAAGACCTCCAAAAAGGCTTCCAAATATGGAGTGTATTAAAGCTGGAATAACTCTGGAAACCATCTGAAAGGTTCTTAATAGCCCAGAACCTATGGTCTTAAATAGGTGTACTATCCCACTTGTATCAGACATGTTAAAAATACGATGTACCATTTCTCCGAAATGGAGCGGGAAGTTAGTTTGGACTAGAGCCTGTATCTCAGCTGAAGACTTGCAACCTGTAGATAAAAGGCCTCGCAATCTGAGATTAAGGCCACCTCTTTCTGTAAAGGTATGGCTTTCAGTCTGCTCTGAGAGTCAAACCGTGTGGGTCGGTGGAACCAATACTTTCATACAACAAGTAACCCTGGAACTTACTGTGACCAGATATGTGATGCCCGGTAGCATCCTACAACAACCTCGGTAACTCCAATTCGAGAGCAGTTTGAACACTGGATGAATAACGGCAGCTGGGGATCCTTTTAAGTGGCAAGATAGGTTTGCAACCAAAGTGTTGCAAGCTCAGTGAAGCATAACATCCTGACAAATTAGAGACCCACTTAATGAATTCTCGCAGTCCGAACCGCTGAGAAAAACATCAGTGTCCCTATTCCTGCATCTAAATCTGTAAGGTAACTCCCAAGATTTATGGATGTATTCCTTCCCTAATGCTTCATACCGGCCTACTTGATGGTACTCTAGGAAGTATTGAAATTGGAATGTTGTTACTGGCAATGTGATATGGCCGTGGATTAACCATTATGTGGAAGGTGACTCAGCCATGGTAAAAGGTAATTCGTCTAATTTTTCAATATGCAGCATTGTAAATTTCGCATCTCTCTATGCCATTGTTTTCTGCCTTGTTGTTAAACTATTGGCCGAAAACAGAGATGTACTGTTAACATACCACCAGGGAACTTGACCAGAACGCAATGATTGTAGCGTCCAGCTTAATAATAGAATGGATCGTAACTGTGATTGCCCATGTTGTAGGATGGACAGATGCTGCTCCATTATATCTATAGCAGAAGATACAATGTTACCCAGTCAATAAATCCTAGATGTTATTGTGGTCATGCCATTGTCGACCACTGCCAAAGCCTTTTCTAGGTTACCCTATCAATTTCACGCAACCTCTCCGCAGCTTCCTGTTGAGAAATTTTCCATACTTCATTGTAAATAGAGTATAAGAAGCATTTACGACGTGGCTTCCGGGGACCTAGCAAACAATCCCTTAAATCCATGTAATCTGAAAGTAAGGACAAGTGTTGTTTCACCTGGGACAGTGTTGAGGATGTTAGCCACTCTAGGCATAACTTCCCAACACTGTAGGATGTCACCATCCTCTGATGTTCTCGTTGTACATAGCGTTGGTCAGGCCTATGGAAACTAAACCCTTTGGCGGTACCCCAGAATCTTGACTGACACCCATTTGTGTCTGTAGGCCAAATCAACCATCCCTTCCAATTGTGGTCTGATGAATCGAATGAACCATCATGTATAATGCCATCCAGCTTATCCTCACTATGTTGTGTATAATTTTGTGTGAAAGGTGTGTTCAAGTCCTTAATCTTGGCTAGACCAAAACAGGAAGTTTGTTCACTGTTGTGGTATGAGACATGATCTAAATATTGACTCAGTTCCCTGAGCTTGCCAATCTTTATTCCCCCAGACAGATTTTGAGTCTATAGTGTCCCTCCAAAAGTCAAACCCTTGTGAAGACAGCTGGGAAATATACGAAGCAGGGTATATTTGTTTCTTGTTAGTAAGCATATTTTTCCTTGCAGGTGTAAGTGCAACCTTGTAATAATACGAGGGTTGGGTCTGAAGTGTTACACCCAGAATAATAAGCAAACTTGTGAACTACCTTTCGGTGGTGTCGGGCAATATTCCCATTGATGGTAAGGAAACATGTCACGTGGGATACTAACTTTGTGGAAAAATTGATGACCATAATGTTGGTAGCAATACATGGTGTCAAAATCAGATGTATCATGATACAATTCATTTTTTGAGAATGCAGCAGAGTGTTCTAAATCTGACAGCATACTATTCACTGTTTCAAAGTTCCAATCATCAGAGAAGGTACTAGAGGTGATGATATCATCCAAAGAAATTACAAATACATGTGGTATTGTCAAAGGTTCATTGGGACCAAATACATCAAACAAAACCCTATCCCAAACTATTCCTTCTAGAATTGCAACTGCTGTAATATTCACAAAGGACAGGTCTGTTCGTTCACGATACGATGATGTATGTGGTTTCAGGACCAAGTTCACATGTTGTACTGCAGAGCATTCTGGAAGCTAGAAAAAGATAGTCACTACACCTATCCAAAGGACTAGGAAAAGGAGACCAAGTGCAATCCAAAGCTGTAGCCAGGGCGATACAAAGTAAGTCTTTTTCAGCCAAAGGTAGATATCATATATTTTTTCTTTGCGGGGAACAAAAGCTGGCGGATCCAGTGAGAAGGTATTAAAATCTATGAAGTAGCCAGACGCTGTTCAATCTATCTTTGGTAGCTCAGCAGGTTTAGTTGAATTGGCAAATGACTCGTTGTGAGGCATACTAACATAGATATTGGGCCGAATTGAGATTTGCATTTCATTTGTGTTTTGTAGTTGTTCAATATCAATAGGCTTGAGTTCTATTCCATTGTTGGCTACTCTGTTACTTCATAGAGCAGAATCATCAAATGTTATTAGTCTTTCTGTCTGAACTTCCTGTATGGTAGCGAAAGGAGATCGGCGGCCACACAGAAGCCCACACGGTCTGCTTTTCAGTATCGGCCACATAGTGTGGTTTGATCAGATCAATGGAGACGAATCTCTTTTCTTTCTTGCTGGTAAGAGGCGGTAGAAGTACTGTTATTTTTCCTTCGACGGCCAGGACATGTTCTGTAGGATGACCCAAATAATTTTTTGTCCACAATCTTTTCTCTGGCCAGGTCCCCAATCTGTGGGACCCAGGCAGGTCTTGCGGGAACAGCTTTAACTTCTCCAGTGGCAGTGTGTTTTACTTGGACGTTGCTTTGTAATGCCCGGAATTCATTGAGTTCCTGTAAAACAGCCAAACTATCATTGGTGTCAAATGCATCGAGGTCAGGAACCCACATTCTCATCCCAAACAGGACCTCATAAGGAGTACAGCCTCCCAGGGAGTTTCTTGGCATGTTATTAAGTGCCCTCTAGACCCCATATAGGTGATTGACCAAACTACCACTCAAGCCTAATACCCTTGCTGTTAAGGATTGCTTTGAGTCCCGGTTTTTCCTCTCCACAATTGAATTTCCCTCGGGATGATATGGAGAGGAGTACCGCAGTGCCACACCCAAACTTCCCATTGCTTCCTTGTAAGCCCGAGAGCTAAACCCAGGGCCACAGCCAGAATGTAATGTGCAAATTGAATAAGTCCCTATGAAGACTCGCAAATCTTTCATAACAGTTCAGGCATTAGCCGAGCGCTGAGGCCATACCCACAGGAATCTAGAGCATGAATCCACTGAAACCAAGATGTACTTGTTAGCTCCATCAGATTGTAAGGGGCAACAGTGGTCCAAATAGACACATGTGAGAGGTCTGTCTGATATCACCAACTGTGTCTGGGGCAGACGAGCTATGGCGGAACCCTTCACCTGCTGACAGATGTTGCAGTTAAGGACAAAGCCCTTGGTCTGTTTGATAAGGCCTGGCCACCAATAACGGTGTTTCAGCAATGAAGCTGTCGCAGTGATACCTGTGTGTGCTGAACCCAGACCCTCGTGTGCAGCTAGTATTAAACCTAATCTGCGATCCCTGTTTGGCATTACTCTATCCCCCACTACTGAAATTTGAGCATACAGTATATTTTGTGCATCTAAGTTGCAGGAGTACTTGAGTGGAAAACGTTTTGGCAAGGCTGTACTGTTTTTTCACGAAACAATGACAGCTGGCATTTTCTGTCTGTCTGCTCTTGTGCTTGAACAAGTGATTGCAGCTACAGCAGCAGTTTTCACTCAATCAGCTAATGAAATCCCTTCAATGTGCATGCCAACACACTGATGATTTAGCGTATGAATCACGTGAGCCCGTGCCTTTTTTCAACTCTGCCCCTTGTGCCCAAAGCAGATTGTGCTTTATTGCGCACCCTTTCAAATCTCTGAATCCATTCTGGCCCCAGTAGTGAAGATATTCATTGTATGACTGGACACAATAAAAGGGATCACACACAATAAGTGTGCGGAATTCTCGATCCATATTTTTCAGTGCCAGTACCAGGGCTTTTAGTTCTGCCAGCTGAGCCGTGCAATCTCCTTGAAACTGCGTCTGCATATTGCTGGGATGGAAATTACCATCCCGCATATGACCCTTTACAATCGCACATGCTGTGCTGTATTGCTGCTTACTTCCTACGGCTGGCTACACTGAACCATCAGTGTAAATGATGTGTTCATACTGATCTAGAGGCATTACTTTAATGGAAGAGGAAATTCTCGTTCGTACTGCAGAAATGCTTGAGTTTTTAATGTAGAATCAAATTTGTAGTCTACAACTGTTGCAGTGAGAGAATTAGACCATTGTATCTATTGTGGATGTAGTGCATAAACATTAGGAACGCTTGCTTTTCTAACAGCCTCTAAGGTTGGTACCAGAATTACAACAATTATTTGCTTCCCCTGAGCCAGTGCTCTTTCTCTCATTTTTATTTTTTTTCTAAACATATTTTATTAGTTTCAAGCAAGTAATTACACACTCATGGTACGTCAGCGATCTGCAATACGATCTATGTGCACAATGGTATCAGAACAGCAGCATCCCAATATGAAGAACACATTGGTCAGCAATCGATAATTACCATTCCTAACATAGAAGGAATCTACTAAGCAACCCAACAACCCCACCCTCCTTCCAGGTTATTTAACTAGAAGGAACCTACCCCACCCACCCTAGACTCAGTACTGAAGATTGTGCATTCATCATCCACCTATAAACCAAGTAGGGCAATTGTGAGGTAGAGTTTTTATGCATACCATTCATATACAAGTGGGGGGGTGCGATGGGGTCTGTCGACTAGTCTTCATATATACAATTGAAGAACAGTAGACACATTCAGTGTCTCAGCCCAGCAAGGATTCAGCAGCCACAACCTGTTCTACCATCATATCCCATTCCAGTGCTATTGGGTTCTTCCTGAGGCCTCTGTTGTCTTCCCTACACATTGCCATACTTTCGGCCCTTCCCCAGCGTACCGCTTCGGCATGCCAAGTCAATACTGATGGGGGCTGGGGAGATTTCCACCTCATAGTAATAGAACGTTATGCTAGAATAAGCATTAAGTTGACAAACTGGTACTGCGTCCCCTGAGATTTACATTTCTTACAAAACCCCAGTACACCAAATTCCACTCAATTGTGTCCCACCACTGGTGTCACATCCGCGAGGAGTTTATATACCGCCTCCAGAAGGGTTCCAATTTTGTACAGGATCAGATCACATGAGCGGTCTTGCCGGTTGGGTGTGGCACCTGGGACATGTGTCTAACACATCCGGGAACATTTTGCTCAGTCTGTGAGGGGTCACGTAAGCTCTATGTAACAACATAAATTTAGGGTTGCATGACACTTTCTTGGGGTATTCCAGTGTTTTCTCCCATTTTTTGTCTGTGAAATCATGGTCTAGATATGTCGACCATTTATCCCGGAGTTCCTGAAACGAGATAGAAGCATGTGTACGGATACTTCTATATAGCCATCTGGTCAGGTGTCCCCCATAAGATATGTCATGTGTACCAGTGCATTTGCCTGGGGCTCGGTATCATCCGGAGCCCAAGTGCTTCTAATATATCTACGTATCCTAGCGTGTAATATATAGAGTAAGTTAGGGACTCCTTGCCCTGTGATAAAAACATTATGATAATGGAGCTGGTTGTCCTCAAATAACATGCCTACAGTGGTTACACCTTCTTCAGTCCACTGAGACAATTGCCTAGCCGAGATTATACCGGTAGGCGTGGGGAGTCCCTTCAGTGGGATATTAGGGGCGTATGGGTTGAGCCCTTTAGTGTACTGAAGTGCTTTTTTCCAATATGTCATGGCCACCTTGAGTAATGGGGGTGCGGAGCGGAGAGGCCCGCGCTTGGGGAGTAACAGCGTATGTTATGCTCCCTTCTCCCATGCTGTGTCATACCAATCTCCTGCAGATGGTGGCCGGCAGTCCAATAGGACAACCACTGCAGTTGACTGGCATAGCAGTATGCCCGGAAATCCGGGACTCCCAAACCTCCCTGAGTAGTGCTGAGCTGTTGCTTAGTCAGTCTCACTCTCCATCGTCCCTTACCCCAGACCAACTCAGTAAGTAGTGTGTTTAGCGTTTTAAATATGTGAGTCGGTACAACTACCGGTATATTAGTGAAAAAGTATAGCAGTCTGGGTAGCATGACCATTTTAGAAATGGCCACTCTCCCTGTAACGGAGAGTGGCAGCGAAATCCAAAAGGCGATTTGTGATTTTAGTGATTTAAGTGCACGGTTCAGGCTACCATTCAATAAGTTCTGGGGCTGCCTGTAAATTTGGATAGCCAGATATTTCAATGTAACGGGAGACATAGAAAATGACCAGTGGCCAAATCTGACCGAGTCTACAGAATCGGAGTCGTGAAAGAAATAAGCAGTTGATTTGGATTCATTAATAGTAAGGCCAGACAATGTTTGAAAGTGCTTAAATATTTCAGGGAGCGGATCATGGGGTCTGCGTAAGTCATTGATGTACAAAATAATATCATCAGCATAAGCTGAGAGAATATGCATGTCGATCCCCACTTTGATACCCCTGTCTCCTGCCGCTATTCGCACCTTAATGTCAAGCGGCTCCAGTGCCAGTACAAAAAGCAGGGGCGATAAAGGGAATCCTTTGGCGTGTGCCTCTGGCCACGGCATATGGCCGTGATATATGCGCCCCAGTTCTGGCACGGGCCGTAGGACACGTGTACAGGAGCTGCACCCACTGGATATAGCCCTGGGGAATGACAAATAAGGAAAGGGCCTGCAGCATATAGTCCCAGTGAAGCGTATCGAATGCCTGTGTCAGGTCCAAGGAGATGCAACCAGCAGAGGTAGCCCTGGAGGTGTTGAGGAGATTATGTGGTGTAGGCGCCTAATGTTAAGAGAGGTGCTCCTGTCCGGTACGAATCTGCACTGGTCTGTGTGTATTAAGCGCGGTAGATATTGCTGTAGCCTACGAGCTAAAATCTTACTGAGGATTTATATAATCCGTGTTTAGTAGGGAAAGGGGTCGATAGCCCGCCATATCTTTCGGATCTCTACCTGGCTTCTGCAGAGATGTCACCAATGCTTGACTCATGGTCAGAGGTAATGCACCAGTTTCCGGAGCTGCGTGATATAACTTTTCAAGTTGTGGGCTAATTGAGTCGAGAAGGTCTCGTAGAATTCAACGGGTAGACCATCCAGGCCTGGTGTCTTGTTCCGAGGTAGGTCTTTAATCACGGAACGTATTTTTACCTTTGAGAACGGGTATGCCAAATCGTCTATCTGCACCTTGGTAAGCTATGGGAATTCTGGGCCCTCCTGGAAGCCACCCAGCTCCTCCTGTAATAGCGCCATCGTGGCAGCATATAATGACTCATTTTATTTTTGGAACGCCATGTTAATGTCAAGTTGTGTGGTAGCTAGGCTACCCTCTCTCGTAGTGATCTCGGTGATAGGGATACTATTAGGGGCATTGCGTATCATCATAGCTAGTAAAGCACCGTCCCTATCTGCTTTCGCCTATTGACATTGCATGTATGTGCGGTAGTCTATTGTCCTCAACTGTTCCAGTAGCGTTGCGTGTTTAATGTGCGCCTCCTGTAGAGCCTCCTTTTGCGTTTCATCTGAAGCTGCTGCAGACTCCAAGGTACTCAACCTGTTTTTTACGTCTTGCAGCTCCCTATCCACCACGTCTCGGGTTTCTGCTTTAGTGCCAATGGCCACCCCGCAGATAACCGTTTTAAATGCCTCCCACTCTAATTGTCGTGTACTAGCAGTGTTGGCATTTTTGACGAAATATTGTTGTAGAAAGAGTATCACGGTATACAGGGTCCTCCAGTGAGATTGGTTGTAATCGCCACTTCAGGACCGGCGTGGGAACCCTGCCCCGTTCTATCAGCATTTCTAATGAGTTGTGGTCTGAGAGGGTTTTCCCAAGGTACGTTGCAAGGCAGATACTACCTATCAAGGAAATAGAGCAGAACACCCTATCTATACGTGTGTGTAACAAATGTGCAGGGGAATATTAGGAGTATTCCCTGCTTAATGGGTTATCTATCCGCCATGCATCTTCTAGTAACCATCCCTTCGCCCAGCTAGACAATGCTTCAGCTTGCTTCCGGCCTATCGCACCCACTAAAGGTGGATGAGAACGATCCAGTTCTACAGTCAGAGTGGCATTAAAGTCTCCTCCAACAACCCAGGGGTGTCCCTCCCAGCCCATTAGTGCTGCATTTAGTGTCTCCAGAAACTTGTCTTGATCTGTATTGGGGGAATAGACACTGCCCAAAATAAGTGGTTCTCCGTCCAGAGTGCCATAAAAAAGCACATATCTGCCAAGCTCATCTATCTTCTTCTCTAGGACCACAAACGGAGTCCCGCTCCTGATCCATATGGCAGCGCCTCTAGCAAAGACCAAATAAGATGTACTAAGCAACTGTCCCCGCCATTTTTTCCAGAGTTTAAGCACCTCTGCGTGTGTCAAGTGTGTTTCCTGCATGAAAACAATTTGTGCATTCCTTCTGTTAAGTTGTGCATAAAGTCTGTGTCTCTTATGGACAGACCCCATCCCCCTAACATTCCAAGACAAAATCTTGTATTTCCCTGGCGCGCCCATATGCCAGGTTATGTTGATGCATCCAAGTCAGTATAGCATAGGTTCGGTGGTTGGCGGCACCAAGACAGGAAGCGAGTCTAATCAAATAAACACCAACCCCCAATACTAGGTTCCCCTTTATAACAACAGAGGACCAAACCATGGTTATTAAGAAAAATTCCATAACAAGCAAACTTGCAGTCACACTGTGGGGAAAGGCAACCAATACCGAATTTCGGGTTATGGGAAGCGTAGTCTTGGACGGTCCCCCATCCGGCCCGGCCCCAACCCTGTGTGGTATGCATTTAACAAAGCCAAGGGTATATACATCTTAGAAAATAAGTAGAGTCACCCGTTTAGTGTGACCCCCCACATGTTGGCACCAGGACGGTGCCACCGTCTGCTTCAGCCCATATAGTCGTTAACCATTTGCGGGGTAATTGAGGGAAAAAGAGGCAAACTGTTCTCAGAGTCTAAGTGTATTATATGATCATCAGATGAGTCTTGTGAGTCCACTGTCGAATGCATGTCGTGCTCTTCCAGCGCCACCACTGCTTGAAGGGTGGATTTCTTGCCTTCCAGGATCTCTTCCGGAGATGGACTGACAGTGGCCTCAGTTATAGGTGCTCTGTTCCGGTCTTGTTTGCTGCTCCCTGCTCGTTGGTGCACAGCA
This sequence comes from Triturus cristatus, assembly GCF_964204655.1. Lineage (NCBI taxonomy): Eukaryota > Metazoa > Chordata > Amphibia > Caudata > Salamandridae > Triturus > Triturus cristatus. The sequence continues at coordinate 806,751,172 of NC_140585.1, read as the reverse complement.
GATTTTGATTCAGAAGATTGGTAAGAGTGTTGGGTGGAGTTCGATGATATTGTCACCTCAACCCACTCTTCTTTATCGGCCGGACAGTCAAAAAAGGAGATTTTTGATCATAGATTACTTTCAGCCTGGCCGGGAAAAGGAGCGCATATTTAAGGTAGTGCTTTCGAAGCTGTTGTTTGACACCTTGGAACGATGCTCTGCGCTTTTGCACTGCCAGGGTAAAATCAGGATACAGAGACACCGTCTGGTTTTCGAACTGTATTGAGCCTTTGTCGCGGGCTGCCCTGAGCAGTATGTCTCGGTCCTTGAAATTAAATATTCGTGCTATGAATGGCCTTGACTGGGCTCCAGGTGGCGGTGGGCGCACCGGGATCCGGTGCGCTCTCTCCACACTGTAAAGTGCTGTAAGGCCTTCTGGGAAACCGCTTCCCGCAAACACTCTTCTATAAATTGGGTGGGAGTGGAACCCTCGCCACGCTCAGACAGTCCCACAATGTGGATATTGTTATGGCGGGCTCTCCCCTTGGCGTCATCCACCCTGTCCTGGAGTTCTGTAAGCTGTCGTTGTAAACATACTATGTGATCCAAGTGCTTTTTGTGCTGGGGAGCAGTTCCTCTAGGTGTAGCTTATTAGTGCTAACCGTGTCAGCCAGTTTACTATGGTCAGCCTTTAGTAATGTGAGGTTCGAACCCCAGCTTGCTGATTTGCCGTTCTATAGCTTTCCGGGAGTCGCGTACCTCCTGCAAAATTAAGTCTAGCTTATCAGCGTGTCCTGCCATGTTAGTCGGTGGCACACAGTCTTGATCGAAGGAGCTGGTTGTACTTTCCAGGTCTGTGTGTTCGAGTTTATCAGGCGCCGAAGACTCCTGTGTTTTTCCCCTAGTGTGCCCCTTCCTGTGCCCCTGGGCACCCCAAGCGCAAAACAGAGGATATTGGTAGGTGAGTCCCCCACCTCGGCTGCGTTGAATGACCTAGGTGAGTATTGGGGAGAGATCACTAGGAAATGTATCAACAGGTCAGGTTGTAGTCGAGGTCGTGCGCTATCAAGTGGGCCCTGCAGTGCTATGGTCAGCTGTAGGAGGGTTGAAAGAGCAGGGTAGAGACCCCAGGTTCGCGGCAGCACAGATGGGGGAAGGGACCAGCAAGGCCCAAGCGTGTGCAGCACTCACTGTGCACCGGTGCGTAGTGTCTTCAAAGCCACAAGCAGGTATCGATGCCCCAAAAGAGCGCCGCAATTCTCAGCACTTTGCTAGATCGGGGCTCACCTCCAACAGCCCCAGACAGCAGAGCCAGGAGGGCAGGCAGGAGATGCTCAGGCCGTCTTGGCACCTCCACCAGTAGAGAGCTTCAGGTCCGAGCTCCGGCTACACAGCAGCTCTCAGGGAACAGTCGGAGCTCAATGAGTGGTGCAGGGCATTCCACGGGAGACTCCCAAAGGAAATAGCAGGTAGTGGAGCAGTGTCAGGAAGAGTGGGCCTCTTCCACAGTATCAGGCAACCATAGCGACACACCGAAGTCGCGCCAGAGATGTGAGTCACACCACCTCGCTGCGCAGCAGCATCCGAAGGCACAGGCCAGGTCCTTCACAGCCCGAGGACACCGCTCCAGTCAGGACGTAGGGTCTGGCAAACCGCAAGCGTAGATGTAATGCCTCGGCTCCAGGCCTACACTCCATGGCGATTTACACCCACTGCAGCCAGACGAGTAGGTCACGCTCACCTCTGTTTCAGTAGGAGCAGGCACAGTGCCTGGGACACCGGTTCAAGTATACCGCTCCAGCTATGCGCGGGTGCGATCCGACGAGGCCCCTCGGCAACACCGCAGTCAGCGGTTCAGCGTCCGCGCACCTCCGGCGCCGGTCTGGGGTCCCAGGGGCGCTCTGCACCAAGGCAGGGGCAATCATGCCCACACTCCGACAGTAAGCTCTCGCAGGGGTAACCGGGAGGGACACGGTCACCACACAGGATGCAGGCACAGTTCACGACTCCTCCGGCACGCAGGCAGAGCAGGCCGGCACTCTTCGCAACTCCGCAGCACCAAAAGTGGCATTCCCACTCAACCTCATTGACTCGGGCCCTGGGAGGATAGTACGCCACACTTCGTAGCAGTCGCCCGGTGCTTTCCGAGGTCGTCGATGGGTCGATACCCCGCTCAGCCGTACGGCGGCTGGGCTCCAATGGCCATACGCAGGAGCGACACAACGCAGCCCGGGCACACTCCACCAGGGTAACAGCTACTGCTAGGCCCAGACGCCGGCACTTGGCAGAAAGTTTGGTCCCGGGCTCCTCGATCCCCAAAAAACAGCTCAGAGGGGTCACTGGGGTGCCACCAGGCAGGGATGGAAGTTTAGCAGCCTATTAGCAGCAAGGATTAAGGCAGGATGCAGGGCCTGGGCCGTAGCTCATCTAAGGAGCATCTGCCATGCTCGGCGGTTAGCCACAACTCCCATGCTCTTTCTCTCATTACAGCAGTTTGTACTGTTGTCAGGATTTTTTCAGCTGATGCACAATGCATTTCAGCATTTGTGTAAAAATGAGATTTGTATGCAGTGGGTACAGCTTAATTTAAGGTGAGGTAAGTGTACCCAGATTGACCCGCGATTATACGGATTACTGAATTCATAGTGTTTACATGTGTTTAGATGTGTGTATAAGTGCTTGCAAGCAATCATGTCAGTTTGTGGGGAACAAAGTATCTCTGTGGGTTCCTGTGTCCAATGTTGAACTGAGAAGTCAGGTCTAATTAAGTTGTGGAAAGGTTTTGCTCTTTCTGCGTTTTCCAAAATGTATGTTCTGCCAACATTTAGGAATCCTAAAATGGATTGTACGTTTTTCAGAGTCTTTGGCGGTTGGAGAAACGCACACTTTTCTAAAAAGTTAGCTGCAAGGCTTTTTCCTTCACTTGAGAGTTCATATCTCAAAAATAGGACATTGAGGTGGGCAATCTTTGGTTTTTTAAAGTTAAATTTGTAGCCCTCAGAGGCGAACTTCAAAATTATGTTGTTCACCATTGTCAAGTGATCCAATATGTCATCGTCCGTTAGGTATATATCATCTACATAGGACAATGCCTCCTCATCAAAATTTTGAAGTAGCTCGGAGACTCTTGCTGAGAACAATCCGGGGCTATTCTTATACCCTTGGGGAATCTACAGGATTGGTGGTGGGAGCCTAGGGCTGAAAATGATGTCAAATATCTGCTTTCAGGCGCTATATTTTGTCAAAAGATCCATTTGCGATATCTAGTGTTGTTTTGTATTTCTTCCACACAATGTTTTCCATTAGTGCGGCACTATGTGCATTTTGTACTGCAAATGTCTTTGTGCATGTGTTCAAATGTCTGTAGTCTAAAACTAGACAATATGAATTGTCTGGTTTCATTACGGGAAACAAAGGATTATTCATGGAAGAGGTCCAATTCTCTAGTAAACCTTGGTTTTCAAGTTGATCTAAGATCTCCCTGACTTGTTTTTTTGCATCATGTCTTATTGGGTAGTGTCTTTGTGGAGTTGGAGTAGTTTTTACTGGGATTACATGATGAGGTGACTCAGCATCCCACCCTACATGAGTGTGATATAATGCAGGAGCTAATGCTACCACCCACTCCTGCGTGAATGAATGTTTCAGTGATTCTAGAACAAGTTCATAGAAGGCAGGTAGAATTACTGTTTCTCCCTTTGGGCAGTCCATAACAAACTCAGGCAGCCATTCTTTTTCTGCTAAAAGGATATCATATCCAAAGGACAGGTTCTCCCAAAAGAGACCTTTAACTTTCCTCGGTATGTCCCCCTCCATATGGAGCGTTATTTCGTATAACTGGTGTTGGACACTTACTCTAGTATCAGGTGTTTCCACCGTTATCTGTTCTTTCAATGCTGCTGTCACCAGAAATTCCGACTTAACTGCATGGCTTGTAATCTACTTCAGTAAATCTACTAAAAATCCTCTACACGTCTGGACCTCAGCTACTACATTTTATTGGCGACGAGTTGACTCAAAGGACCTGCGTGTGTTACCTGTCAACACCTTCATTTTCAAGTGTGGGATATTTGGGAGCCTTTTGTCAAGGTGATGCAACTTCTCTATCTACAGCTGCGTACAAACTAGCACCACTCGACCCCACCAGTGACCTTGCCATCAGTCTCCCATTAAACAATCGTGCCAGTTCCTTCTATTTTAGTTTTGAGCTGTAGCCCAAGCGTGTTCCTGCTGTGTCTACAGTGCCTCAAGAAGCAAGGTAATTAGTGACTGCCTGAGTTTCTGTGTCCTGTGCGGAGTGAAGTGCTTTTGTTTTGCGAAAACCAGTTTTTCTGCAAATTCATCTAGTCCAACAGCATTAAGGAAGATGTTTTTCCCTATTTTCGTGACGAAGTGTGCATTGTTACTAGATGCTAATTGCTCTGCCAAGAGTTATGACTATTAAGTGCCACACAGGGTCCAAGCTGTAGCTACTGTGTTGGCAGTTTGTTTTGGCAGCGTCTACAAGTCAACTATTCGGCGAAACAGGTACTCGGATTACACCTTGGGTCTTTTCCACAAGTGGCATTGCTGGATGTGTTATGAAATGCACGAGTACTTCATGGAGGATTTATCAGGTGAGCCAATTATTTGTCCGTGGTTTTAGGCCCCCTCTGAGACATCTTGTCTATGGGCTTTTGCCAACCGCCATGTTGCTGTTCAACTGTCTATCGCGCGACGTATCAACAGCGCGCGCTATCTCACCTGCTGTGCCTCCCTGAATACCTCCTGTCTCTCCATTCTTCGTGGATCTTCTGTGACATTCTGTTCTGCTCCAGGGACGTTGTTGGAGCACCTATGTGCCGTGAGCCACCCGGCATGAAGATAGCAGCGTGCCGCCATCTTAGGGTTGGCTGAAGCACTTAGTTCTTAGTGCTTGGTGCTTTGCCTTTGTTCTTTTCCAACCACGCTGTCTCATGTTTGCCTCAATAAAGGTTTTATTGAACGTGAAGGAGTCTGTGGATGACGCGCTTCGCAATCTTTCCTTGACCGGTTGTACAAGGGATACCGTCGTCGGCGAGACATTCCTTGGTGAGACTCTCCTTTTATTTTACTTTCTGGAGCCGTTTCCTGCCCGTTTAGTTAGGATAATGACTTTGACTACGCATGGGCATGAGTAATGCTTCGTTTTGCAACATTGACATTTTTCCATGGTTACCACTACTGCTTCTACTACAAGCCTACAAGGCACTCTTTATATGCCAGCTGAGAGTGTCAACTCTTCTTCCTGTGTGTGATTTGTCGGCTACCTGCCTGTGTGCCTTTTTCCATTCTACCATTTAGTTTAATGATTTACGGTACAGAACTGTCGTGTTTCAACAATAGTTTACTATTGTCTTGTAGTGGTTTCACCTATTGTATTTGCTAGGTTTACAGCTTGCGTTTTCTTTAGAGGTTACCTTAGGGTGCACAAGTGCGGGTGTGCCCATTGTGCTGCCACTCACGCTATTCGGGTGAGTGATCGATCACCAGCCTAGATTAATATGTTTCACTAATGGTTTCACATATGTATGCAGAGTTTGCTTTACTTGAATCTATATTTGAGTAATTTCATGTTCACAGCTTACATGTTTCTAATTCCACTGTATTAGGTTTCCTTGCCTAAGGGATGTATATATAATATTGTTTTGTTTAATGCATCTCCCATCTACGAACCAGCTGGGTTACGGTATTCTAATCCTGTCAGAGTGTGTTTTAACATAATTTACAATTATGGGGATGGGTACTAGGGGTGGGCGGAATTTGCGGAATTAACCTTCGCAAATTATCGCGAGAATGTTTAAAATTATCGCAAACAAGCAGAAATATCGCGAAGATGCGGAAGTTTTTTTCCGGCATGTTCGCGAGATTTTCTGCATGGTTGCGGGTCGCCAACTTACCCATGTGGTTGCTTGCGGGCGCAGCCATCTTGTTTTGAGTTGTTCTCGCGGTGCATGATCGCGAGAAGAAAGACGTGATCGCGCGACGCATGACGTCACTGCGGGCGCGAACTGTCGCGAGACAGCGCAAATGGCTAAAAACAATACAACATCTCATGGAGAACGCGACCGGATCAAGAAAACTTGTCGGCGAACGCAGGGATTCAGGTAAGGCGATCGCGCGCGCGCGAGAATGTATCATTTTACAGCGCGAGCAAGAAACAAATTATCGCCAAGCTGCGGAAACCGGAATTTTTGACATTTTCGCGCTCTCCGCGGAACGCAAAAATGTCAAATTATCGCAATTTCCGCGAACGGAACGAAATTTTTGCCCAGGCCTAATGGGTACTAGTTCCATTCTCACAGAGTCCATCACTAGACCCTTTTGGGGTTCATCCCAAGGGTGCAGTTTCCTTGCACACTATTTATAGAGATAAGTCATGGTTTCACACCCACATGTATGCACTTCTAGTATACTTTACCCCACACGGGGTGTAAAAAATGAGTTCCTGTCCCATTACGTCAGTCTTTCAGTATGCTATTACCACACACAGGATGTACAGTTTGGGTTTTAGTCCCATCTCTACGGTGCACAACAAATGACCTCTGCTCGAGGTGTGTCGTATGGGTTACAGTCCCATCACTACGGTGCACTACATTTGACCTCTACATGAGGTGTGTCGCATGGGTTATATAGTTCCATCACTACGGTGCACAACATTTGACCTCTATACGAGGTGTGTTGCATGGGTTATAGGCCTATTGCTACGGTGCACAACATGTGACCGCTACGCGAGGTGTGTCATAGGGGTTACAATCCCATCATTACCGTGTACAACATGTGACCTCTACGCAAGGTGTACAGTATGGGTTTCAGTCCCATTACTTCAACCTTCTAGTTCTTTCTTTGGTTTTAGTCCCGTATTCGCATATTTGGGTACACCTTTATCTTTATTTATGGTGTTTTGCTTGGGTCTCAAAGTTATGCCTAATTGCTTTACACTGTCACTTTTTCCTATGCAATGTTATTTACATTATTTTATCATTACAACTTTAGCGGAGATGTATGAGTGATCTTATTTTGTTTTCTCTCAGCTTCCCTGTTTCTTGCTTGAGTTTTCCTCCTGATGTCTATTCCTCTTTTGTCATCTGTGGATTCTGAACTCTTCTCTTGCTGTCAGTTTTTCTTTGTTCTCTATCTGGTTTCACCCTAGTGTTGTTCTGCTGCTATGCCTTACCTCCTCACATGTCTGCCTGGCCAGCTGACGTGTTTATGGGATAGTCATTGGTGTTTTCGCTTTGTCCTTTTTATCTCCTTTCCTCACCTGTTCGCTTGTTGTTTCCTCACCTTTTCACCGGTTGTTCCTTCTGTTCCCCTTCTATCTTCATGTTCCCTCCTTGTTGCCTTCTTCTCTTTATTGCTTTCTTCTTTTTCCATTCTCTGTTTTAGTATTTTCTTTTCTGTTAACCATATAGAAGAAAAGGGGATATGTAGAATTCTGTCTTTGTAAGTGCAATACTATTCTACCACATGCCTAGCCAATGCAATGCTGCTGTGATGATGCAGTTAAGAATGTTGGGAATCTGAGAGCAGGGTTAAAGTTGAGTGGGCTGAACAGCATGCTGGCTGCTCCTGGTGGGGACTGTACCGGACTTAACTGCATTGTCTTGTAATCTACTTCAATAAAACTACAGAACATCCTCTACGCGTCCGGACCTCAGTTACTACATCCTCCTGTTGGAGGGCTCCTGTTGAGAAGACCCACAACGTGATTGTGATGCATTCTGCTTGTTTTTCTGCTGTTTATTATCCCTTTTTTTTTTTTAGAATGATCTGGTGTTTGCTATTTAGGATTTCCCATTATTTGTGGTTAAATAGGTCTATCTCCCAAATTATCTCTACCTAATTCAGCGTATGTATCTCTGATAATTTTGGGTAAATCCCGCTCCTGTTGTGCAGGAGTGCATTCCCTCAGGAGTAGGCGTATAGCTACTGCTGCTGCCTCCCCTTTTATGTTAGCCAATATAATTGTAGATACCTGGCAAAAATGCCTATCAATTTCATCCCTAGGTTTAGAGCAGGTTCTGCACCATACTTATTTTGTACTTGTCACAATACTTCTGGTATCACCGCTAATGAAGGGGTGCCATGAACCCTGGTGTAGATGGCGGCAAAGACTGTCCTCTATAGGGGGAGCTATCCTCATTGTGAAGCAGATTGTCAGTATACTGTGTTTTTCTTTTGGGCCTGTGTATGAAAACACTGCCTCTAACTGTGCTATTTTCTATGCTATCCTGAATGGCATTTGCTCAAGTTTAGTGGGCATTCTTCCCATAACTGTGTTCAGTGTTTGTGGGGTGATTTTAGTTGCGGTTCCTTGTAGTTGACCTGCTGGGGTAACCCTTGTGGGTTGAAGTGTGAGTGTTCTTATAATGAACTGTGTCAGATTTCTATGAAGTTTTGCTACTGGCAATGTGTGAACTTCTGGATGTGGTGTGTAAGCCCATAGAACCAGCCAAGTTGCTCCTTCTCTGCTGAGTGGACCGAGCCTCACTTTTATTTTCTGTGTTGTGTCGGAGGGCACCTTTAAACCAGTTTATATGTTCCTGGTACGTTAACGGGACCTCTATGTCGTCATTTCATTGTATTCTTCTAGTATTTCATCAGGAGTGAAAGAATGAATCGTATGTGTGCGTGCATCTGCAGGTGGGAATTTAATTCATGAAAATAACACCTCCGTTCTGTATGCCTTGTGTGCCTCGACCACAAAGGTAACAGTCCCACCTAAGGCTGGGACTCAAAAATCTGCTAATTTTAAAGTAAGTGCTTTTCTGACATTTTCTAAAATGTTTGTAACACCTTTCTGCTCTAGGTCCTCCACTGCATTTGCATGTAATGCTGTCGCAGCATTATCTTCGACAGATATTGTAAAAATAGTTTAAGGAAAGTGAGATAAGGTTTTTATGCACAATGTAGGGAACTATAATCCTTCAAGCTTGAATAAACCTACAACCAATACATAGGATAGGCCTACGCAGCTGTGGCAGATTTTTCCCTTCCCACTCCAGACGTCTCTGGGTAAATGTGAGTAAGGGTCTGTGAGAAAGCACGACTGAACAACTCAGATTTGACCATTAAGTAAGAACCAAACCAAACGTTGGCAGTGCCATGTTGTGTAGTTCCTACAAATCCATATAGGATCTGCGCATTTCAACAACATAAACTAAGGGATTGGTGTCCAGACTGATTCCAGGCACCCCCAAAGGATGTTAGTCTGTAGACCAGTTAGTTCATAGTGCTGCCATGAGCCCCTCTTACCAAGGAGCGATTACTTTCTGGCAACTATCGAACATGACAACCCTCATCCCTCAGGGATCGTGGAAACAGTGCAGTACTTTTGCTCAGTAATTCGTGCTCCCTTTGTCTCAGAGAGATACACAGAATAAACGGTTGGGACCTTTTCAATAAGTATTTATTGAACCAGTGTCATTCTAGTATAAAAGACGCGTGCTGCAACAAACATTAGGCAGAAACAGATATATACGATTATGCGCACCATTGGAGTAAAGAAAAGGTAGAATTTTACAATAGTGCTAAAACAATGAATATATGCAGGCATATAGATACATAACAGTAATAATGAGTACTTCTGCGATGCGAACCCTAACTAGATGTACCTAAGTGTACCCAGCATGTATGTAGGTGTATAGCCAAGAATTCCCTTAGGATAGAACCCTCCTCATTACCTGATGTGGGAGAGTGAAGGATCCCGTCCTGGTCTCGAGATGGTCACCCCGCAAGGGATGTCAGACCACTGAGTGCTGGAGTGTATGTATGTATGTATGTGCGGTCTTATATAGCGCTCAAATTACCCTTGGGCATCTCGGCGCTTGCATTGGGAACCCGTCCTGGTTTTTCCCTGTGAGATAACCCATACTGGGCATCCCCAAGGTGAAAGCCAGGCATCCCGCCGCGGCACCGAAGCGAGAATTATCGAGTCCATGGACAATTGGGCTCCAGACCCTGCCGCGTCGGGAATCGAACCCTGGTCCCGGGTCTGACCTCTGCTTCAGGGTATGCCTCCTCTAACCAGTGAGCTACACTTCTATGCTAGTGTCTGCATGCAGGGACCTCAGCGTCTCGTGTCAGTGTGTCTGCATAGAAGTCTTTCTCCTCTAGTTTGCCTAGCGAAGATGTAGTGTTTGTATACCCAAAAGGTACCCTCAGGGGTTCTACCTAGAAGTGTACTATGGGCATGTTGGGCAAGGATTACGATAGAGGTGACCCTTATACAGAGTTATTATGCAGAAGATGGTAATCCTGCTGTGATACTGAGAATCCTCATGCATAATGCATGAGGCTAGTTTTCGAAGACAACCACACGCCAGTCATGTAGCACCTAACTAGGTAAAAGGTCAGCGCCAGACCCGAGATGTAGAACAATGGTAGGACAGATGTAGATAAGAGGTTGTGTAACTACCTAAGCCTACATTGGGGTACATTGGGGTTCATGACAAGATCTCATCCACAAATACATAACTAAATTAAACTTACAGTTCTATAGCTGTAGATCTTCATCCATATCCATGTTGTCAAAATATAATACACCAAAAAGGAAAAAGTGAAATACAAAAAAGATCAAAGAAATTTATAAAATGAAAAATTCCAAGGTAAATCTATCAAAGTAAACCAAAGTCATAAGAACCAAAAGACAACAACAGAAATAAGAAACACTACAGGAAACCCTAAATATCAAAGAAAATTTAAACTAATAATATTGATTTTGTAGAAACCCAAATAATTTAATTAAATAAAAATGCAAAAATTCACAGGTGCCTGTGATGACTTCTGACCTGTAAACGTGTAGAAAAATATAGAACCCAACAACACCAAACACTATTTTCAAATACAACATAAACATTACATTACAATTAAAGTAAACACAAAATATAACATGACATCAACAATAACACAAGACTTTTTCCAAACTCTAAGTAAGCCCAACATAACTAAACAAGAGATCACAAATTACAACTAAATAACCCTCGAAATAAAAACCAACACTATAACTGCCAGTAACCACTTATACCCACATTCCCCGTTCCCAAACCCTATAGAGAAACTTGTGAATAGGGATTTCCTTATCCAAAGTTCAGCAGCAGGTATCCTCGACTTTCTCCCAGGAAATTCAATGAAATATGACTAGAAATAGACTACAAAAGTACACTTAGGGCCCGATTATGAGTCTGGCTGTCCGATGACCACCAGACTCGTGAGGCGCATCGGTGGTAGATCCATCCACCGCCGCACCAGAGCTCCAACAGCCCCAGTAGGAGTTGGCCTGTCAGAATGCCCTGGAATCGACGGCTCAACCAGGGAACTGCTGTTCCCTTTAAAAGAGGAACCGCTATGGGACCATCACGCCACCCGCCTGCCAGACTACTGAAAAGTCGTAATCTGGCTGGTGGGGGGCGGCAACCTTCAGTGGAGTGGTGGCGCAGCGGTCCCATGGTTTGCACATCCGTGCCATCGCTCTGCCAAAATGTTGTAATCGGGCCTTTAGCTGAAAAAAACGGCTGCTAAATGAAAATAAAAAAAGACAATCTCCCTCTAAAAAACAATGGAACTTTAACCCAATGTTTAATAAACAGGTAACAATGTTACAAAATGGATCAAAAAAGCCAATAAATGTATTAAGAAAATCTAAATAATTATGTAAAGTATAAAATAAATGGCATGATTAAAAAACAAATACAATTCTATATTATTATTTATAATATACTTATAAAATCAATAAAACCTGGTACAAAAAGAAAAAATATGTATAACAAATGTATATGGTTAAAAGAAATGGGACTATATTTGCAAAATGTTTGAAAAATAGAAATATGTGAAACAATGTTAAAACATGATATAACATGTTTTGTACTTTAAAAAAATATAAGAAATGGTGTAAAAAATAACAATACAACTTTTTATTTTATGGTTTAACAAATATGAGCCCTATTACGATGTCAGGCGGAGTTTCCTCCGCCCGACATCGTCTAGGTCATGGGACCAACCGACACTCGGTTGGCGGTCCCGACTAATTAGGTTGCGACCGAACACTGTTCGCTCTCATTCCTGTACTTTACAATGGAAGCATGTATTTCGGCCGGAATGCATGCTCCCTTTGTAAAATAGGAGGTGCAGTTCGTCCCTGCAGGGGGGCACCATTGGTGCCACCTCAACCTCCAACCAGAGACCGTGCACCCAAGGGTATCCTGCTTGGGCCCCCAAAGTCGAGTTCCGACAGCCTTTCTATGTCGGAAAGGCCATCACGGAAAGGCTGCCGAAACCCAACATCATAATCCCAAGGGCAGAAAGAGCAGACCTTGGGATTACTGGCCACATTCCGACTGGGGGACGGGCTCTCGGAGCGCTTCCAAAGCCAGTCAGAATGACCGTTTGAATTCCTTCGCAACCGCTTCCATCGTAATGAGGTGGTCAGAAAGAAGTCCGACCGGCATATTACAATGCGGTCGGAAAGGTTCCGACTGATTGTTGGAGCCGGTTCAAACCGCATCGTAATAGGACCCTATATGTGTTTACATTTTTTAAAACATATACATTAAAAAAATATTCAAAAATAAAGAAAAATATAAAAATCACAAGCCTTGTCATTTACTGTCCTTTTAAAAAAGGTCAATACTAATTTTATGTGTCAAAAACACAATACCTAAAGTTTTACATCTAACCTTCACTCTGTCATATAACATTTTAGAATAAACATGATATACACTAAAGCAGTTGCATTTACTACTCCTTCTTCTATTAAAACCATTTTGGGGGTTTGTTGTACACAATTACTATTCCAATTCAAGACATTTAGGTGAAGGTGTTGGACACTAAAGGGGTAACATTTACTGTTCCACTCCAATCTAAGCAAATTCAAGGGGTAACATTTACTACTCCCACTCAAATATAAAAATATAAGCCCTTAAGGAGAAGGTGTTGGACACTAAAGTGGTCGCATTTACTATTCCCACGCCAAGCTAAACCATTTAGGGGAAGGTGTTGGACACTAAAGATGTGACATTTACTATCCCCACTCAAATCTAAGCCATTTAGGGGAGAGGATGTAGCCTTACGGCTAGAGCGGTCGATGTCGAAGCTGGGGAACCGGTTTTGAGTCTCGGCAAAGACGCTCAACATCCTGTGGTTCTGGGCAAATCACTTCATCTCCCCGTGCCTAACAAAAATGAATGTGCCCTAATGTAATGAAACTGGTGCTATGTAAAGAGCTCTGATACCCAATATCTTCGGGTCTAGTTCGCGCTATATTAAATTCTAAAAAAGAAAAAAAAAATTACATTTACTGTTCCCACTCCAACCTTAACTATTTAGGGGAATGTTAAGAACACAAAAGTGGTCACATTACCTATTCCCAGTCCAATGTAAACTAATTTTTGGAGTCATTTAATACTAAAGGTAACACAAAATATTTTTAACACTCCCAAAAAATTCAATTATTAAGTAAACACTATTACTAAAGAAAATATAATAAATAATCGTATATATTATGTCTAAACAAAAAACAACAAATTGATAAAAAAACAGAAAGCATACATTCAAATTAAATTCTGTTATAGCAACACAGAATATTAGCTATTAAATGTAATTAATATCTAATCATTTTGAATTGTACATATATTTTTTAAGTGAATTAAAAAACTCAATGAATAACTGAATATATAAACAAAATTCAACAAACTTTAATAAATAAATTACATTATTCAAAACCATACATTTAAATGTATTTTTATAATACTTGATAAACAAAAATAACTTAATAGTTAACCTGTACACTAAGCATAAAACAGTGTATAATACTTTTTTTTACAACACACTCAGAAGCAAAATGAATCAAGTAAACATATAAATTATCATTATTTATAATCAAATACAACAATTGATAAAAAGAAAAAGCTATAGATTATAAATTAAAATGTAAATTGTAAAAAGTTTAAGTTTTTCTAAACTTAATATATTTATAAATGCAAATGTATGTATTTTTTTTATCATAAAACAATCAAAAAATGTAAAACATTTTAAATATTATAGACTACTACATAATAACATTTAATATAAGGTTAGTTTGGTGGACTGGTCACTACCCTACGCACTGACTTGGCTGGAGGGCTGGGTAACGGGTAAGGGGATTGCCTGTATTATGTTTTGCAACTCAATAAAAGTCTGTTTAAAAAAATGTGTTTTTTAAAAAATAATAACATTTAATATAAAAACATGAATAAAAAATGACAATCATAATATAATACAAATTTCACACTAAAAATAAAACATTGCTGACATATTTAAAAAAAAGTTTTTTAATGAATTCTAAATCTAATTTACAAATCTATTAAGTAAATATTAATAAATATGAACAAATCTATATTGCAATACCAAAACCTAGGGGATGATCAGGATGGTGGACGGACCCCCTATCGGGGATGGGGATCACCAGACATGCTGTTGGCGGTCCCACAGGGCAAATTAGGATGCGACCACCACGTGGCGGTTGCATTGCCCATGTTTAACATTGCAGCGGGTGCTGCTAGCTGCAGCACCCGCCGCAATATAAACAAGCATTTCCAATCCAATAGGTCTCACATTGACACGAGTTTGAGCTATTGGCAATGTAAATGACAATGCCTTTTATTTATGTTTTGGGCTTTGAAACATAAATAAAAGGCATTGTCATTTACGATACAAATAGCTTAAACTCTTGCAAATGCAAAACCTATCTCATTGCAATAAAGGGCCTTCTTGACTGGTTGTTAGATTGTAAATATCAGAGGAAGAGACCGGCCTGTGACGTCTTCAAAGTAGTGATAAATAGTGCAGTGAAGAAGATGTGCAAGTGTTGTAAACTACTCAGACACAAAGGGGCCGATTAGGTGGGCGAGCGGTGGCACCACCGCTGTGCTGGCTATGCGGAAAAATGCATGTTACAGCCCGCGAGCAGCGGATCCCACACCCGCCATATTAGTATGGCCAAACATAGGCCATTTCCCGTCTGCCGCGGTGCGACGCGAACTGTCATCAGAGTGCGCCCGCCACTGCGGCGGTGAGAGCCAATGGAGACTCACCGCCGCGCGGAATGATGTCCGCCCCGCTCCACAAATTAGGATGCCCCAAACAACCAGTCGCACCGCAGCGGAGAAACCGCCCAACCAGAGACGGTGGAAGCTCGACAGCGGAGCGCGAAACCAGAGTCCCGGTCCACACAACCCAGACACGACAGCAATGGACCCAGCCATACACGTTATTCCGGTGCTGTACCTGATACATCGCCAGCAACTCATGGACCGCCGGGGATGCCGCAGAAGGTGCGCAAAAAGACAAACAGAACACACAACTAATGGGCTGATACAGGGTCCAAATCAACATCAGACACCCTGGTGGGGACAGGAACACATCCACAAGTGCACCCACAAATAACCCACCTGCCACCAAGTCACCCCTCCGCATACTGGACACACATTTTCGCGCGATCATGCAGCAATGTCCTAGTCACTGCAGCGGGAAAGACAAGGGAATACATGCGCACAATGTAGAAGGCAGGGCCAGCGCTAGGCATGGGCAGAGCACAAAGAGCACAATGCCATACCTCTCCCCTCCACGCACTAGCACACCCCCTGAAGACACATGCCATGTGCCCCTCCTGTGCACCCCCATGCACAACAACAAGCCAGGTGAATCCACACCCTACACCACACAACAAACAACCAGGGAGACAGACACAGCAGGAGTGGCTGCAGAGGAACACACAGCACAGAAGCACAGGGCCAGGGAAACACACACATCACAACCCCACCACACTCATGGCAATAAAACTGAGTACAAGCACCAAATGGACACATACACATACAAGGAACAAACATCCAACTGGACACACAGCCTGCCAAGTCACACATACATACCCCATACTGACACACAGACACATACACACACCACATGCCAACAGCAATGGAGCACAACAAATAGGAAAGCCAAAGTAGGGTGCACACAAATGGAAGGCCATGGAGACAACCAACAAGCATGTGTACATCACATGCAAGACAAGGAACAGAGAACAACACCATCAGCCCATCAAAGCACACATGGCTGGCACAGTTAGTGAAGTCAAATCACAGACAGCCCAGTGCAACAACACAGGGAGACAGCAAGGCAAACCATGTATAGGCACAAGGATGAAAGGAAGGCCCTGAAGTCAAACTGTGAACAGCCGCACATACGTATACAACTACTTCACAGGAGTACGCCAGCAGCACAACACACAGGGACCATTGACACACTCCATGACTGCCAAACACTAGTAGGAATCTACAGACATACCCCCCTCATACCAGCAGCACACAACCCCAGTGTCAAACACACTGAAGGCTGGCAACACTTGCCAGTCAATACACAGACAAACAATCACACACCCTGGGGGTAGCCACAAACATCACACACACACACAGGGATGCCAGAACAAATGTCTGCACAAAAACAACAGACACACACATAATCCAACAGACACACACACAGAACCACAACAAGAACAGACATACCCTGTGCAGCTAAACTGTGGAAAGGCAATGGGAGCACAGACACAACAGGAGTGCACAACCTCATCACTTAGGAACAATGCACAGACAACATACCACAACACAGACAAGAAGTGCACCATCACAGAACAACACAGCCACATCAAACAAACAACAGATGCACAGGCAACGAAATCACATAGCAAACACAGTAGGACATCATGGGATGCACACCAGGCAATGACAAGGCAACATACACAAACAGCACTGCATGCACAACAAGCAGTGTGTGCACACCAAGCATACCAGCCCCACACAGACATGAGTGACATAACATTAACCCACACAACACCAATCAGCACAGCATAAAGACAACAGCACACCCAGAAAGTGAAGCAGTACCACAGCCAACACAGATACATCCAACATAACACCTACAGATGCACAAGTCTGGGACAGAAAGGTGGAAACAACTTGACCAGAGAACTGGGCATTACACATAGTTGAACTGCTTATGAGCAAGCATGACTGCCAAACAGCACAAGAACATCACATATAACCCATTGGGGAAATGCCCTGAGTGACACATTGCTCCTGGCCAAAGAACTGCACCACAAAGCACAGTGTAACAAATGAAGTGATGGGGAGGCACACACACATGTAAACCAAGGGGACAGCTGACATCAAAGTGAAGTGTACTGCATGTCAGTAGGGGACATGGCAGGAGTGTACCATACACAAATAGAGGTAGCACAGACTCACAATGGGTAGGCATCTGAAGCACAGAAAGGGATGGTATGACACCACACACAACATGCCATACTGGAGGCAAAAGGGCACCGTGTGACAGCAATGCATGAGAAAACACAACCACAATGGCAGTGTGGAGCAGCAGGTCTGCACAGTCTTCACAAGCAGTAACCAGACACACAGATGATCAACAAAACAAAACACTGACTTGCCAGTCACACACTCTGCATACTCACAAGTGAGAAAAACAACAAGTAGGAGTCAGACAGAACTGCAAGGACACACTAACACACTGCACAGTGGACAACATACAACTCACACATGTGCATACAACCACATGCGCAGGGCTGAACAATCAAAACAACAGGCAAACAACTCATGGGTGACACATGTGTGTAGTTGACAATGCAGGGGCATACACACATCAGCACTCGACAAAATCATCCCCTTCACACTGCACACTTCTTGACCACCCAAGAGCACACATTGAAAGTAAGCCATGGGACTAGGATGACTGGCCATCACAAGATGACCACACACATACACCACTGGGCACACATAAAGGAAGAATACACATACATGATGACCCTGGCCAGCCTGCCTGCAATACTGTGGATAGAATCCCACTCTGTGCTGGCATGTGTACAATATAGCCAACATGAACAAATTAAGAAACTGACAACTGCTTTCCATTTAAAATTGACATAATTGCCCCCACAAGTATCATGGTCAGGAAGAACTGAAGTCCCTGTCACCCCTGTAAAAAATAGAGTAAGTGAGCCAAGACATTGGCTATGTTGAAGTGGCACACAGAGCATGTGGTACAGTAAACCATATACACACAGCAAAATAACTGTTTTCAGTAAGGACACTGACAAAACAGACAACAGGAGCAACTGTCTTTATTCACATATTGCACAGATAGGCACCATGAGTAGAGAAGAGCAAGGCACAACATGCAGAGTATGTCCATGAGAAGCAGCACAGGCAAGGGCAAAACAGCAGGGCCAGTGGCCAGTTCAGGGTGCAGAGTATGTCCATGAGAAGCCGCAGAGGCAAGGGTATAACAGCAGGGCCAGTGACCATTCCCGGGTGCAGAGTATGTCCATGAGAAGCTGCACAGGCAAGGGCAAAACAGCAAGGCCAGTGGGCAGGGCAAAGTGCAGAGTATGTCCATGAGAGGCTGCACAGGCAAGGGCAAAACAGCAAGGCCAGTGGCCAGTCCAGGGTGCAGAGTATGTCCATGAGACGCTGCTCAGGCAAGGGCAAAACAGCAAGGCCAGTGGCCAGTCCAGGGTGCAGAGTATGTCCATGAGAAGCTGCACAGGCAAGGGCAAAACAGCAAGGCCAGTGGCCAGTTCCGGTTGCAGAGTATGTCCATGAGAAGCTGCACAGGCAAGGGGCACACAGCAGTGAATGACAAGGCCAGTGGGCAGGGTAAAGTGCAGAGTATGTCCATGAGAAGCTGCACAGGGAATAGTTGAACACAGCAAAGAGCAACAAGGCCAGTGGCAGAAACGAAGTGCAGATATGTGCATGAGAAGCTGCACAGGGAACAGCTGAGCACAGCAAAGAGCAACAAGGCCTGTGGCAAACACGAAGTGCAGAGTATGTCCATGAGAAGCTGCACAGGGAATAGTTGAACACAGCAAAGAGCAACAAGGCCAGTGGCAAAAACGAAGGGCAGAGTATGTCCAGGGGAAGCTGCACAGGGGATGTGTGTGACTGTACCTCTCCATGGTCAGCAACACAGTCAGGGGGTAACAATTAACCCTGGGTGTGACACTACGCTTCGCCCACGTAGTGTACGTAGCGCTGCCTGCTTCGCAGTTTTCGAAGTAGGCAAAGCAGGCAGCGCTGAGCACATGCCAGGGCGAAGTGTAGCTGCCTGCCGCCCACCACCCGCCTCCCGCCCGCCCTCCTTTTAAAACATACCCTGAATGTAAAATAAATAAAAGTAAAGACACTTACCTGAAGCGCGGCGTCTCCGGGGCTCCCTCTTCCTGGTTTCCAACTTCTTCTGACAAATGCGCATGCGCGGACGCCCACGCATGCGCATTTCTTGCAAGAAATGCACATGCGCGGGCGTCCGCGCATGCGCATTTCTCGCAAGAAGTTGGAAGTTGTGGTGTTGTTAATAAAACAGGCTTTTGAAAACAACGCGTCAGGTGGCTTTAGTACAGATGACATGTAACAACGATGTGCTGTTATGTGGTACCTGGAATTCACATGACTTAATTCGCTTATCATTTCTAAATCCATTTTACTTGGGGCGGGGGTTGAAACAGACACGAGATAATGCCGGGTTAAAGTTATTAAAAGAAGCAGACACCCATGTTATGGGGGCTACCCTGCTTCTTAAAAAAACACAAGCGGTTTCAGCTGAAGCAGCGCATGTCCGGCCTGCAGTAAGAGAAACTCCCTAAAGTAAATAGTGCTTACAGACTAAATTACAAGTACCGTGTAACAACCAAAGTAAAGGGGCCAGTCGCCATGGGAGGGTACAAATGAAGACAAGGCCCTTACTAAGGAGGGACTAACAAGCCTATTAACAAATCTGAAGGCAGCATTTACGAAAGACAATGACACAAGCCAATTAAAAATATGGGAGGAGAGTAGGAGTGGCTTCTCTCCCATACTCTACTACAGCAGTCTAGCAGAGCGAGCAGCGCATGCGCGCTGCAGCTAGGCTCGACCTAAAAAAGGATGTTATACATATCCCTGCACTACGTGACAAGGACCATGCAGTGCCTGTCACATTGTACAGGGATATGTAGGGGGGCACATGTCCCATGTCTGTGGGTGAGGGTGGCCCACTAGGGGGCCCAAAAGTCCCTTTCCACCATTCTTTTTATGGCGGGTGAACCGCCATGAAAAGGCTGGTGGGGAGGGACATCGTTATCCCTATGGCGGTGCCTGGTAGGCACTGCCACCATTCTGGGGATGAGGAGCGGTCTGAGAGGCAATCGGAATGATTGCTACTGTCGGACCCCTGGCAGTCGGGCTTTCTGCCCACCAGCACACCACCCACCATCAAAATCTGGCGGGCAGGAAAGCTGCTTAGAATGGCGGTCTCCCCGCCATCCTAATCAGATCCCAAATTCTTAATTCAAAAGAAACATTTACGTAAAATTTCAAAAAACAATATTACATTTAAAATGAGAATACATTTTACAAAATGTAATATTATAACTCATTAGCAAGTTTTACAAAAATGTGATACATACATATTTTAAAAATCTCCCTACCCTTTTCCAGTATAAACAGAATATCCTGCTCCTATACCATAATAAAAATTTACATTAATTAATACTTTAAAACATTAAATAAATTTGAAATAAAAAATGAAAACAAAGCTGGCCAGACAACACTCATTAAATACTGGAAAACATAATAAATTAACCAAAACAATTAAATTATTTATAACAATAATTTATAAACTGATATTTTTTACAACAATAATAAAAATAACACTTAAAACGATATTCTTACCTTCAATATCTGTCCATGATATTTTTGACACCACACTGTTCTTTGCATGATATTTTTGTTTCACAATCTTTTCTATTCAATATTTTGTCCAAACACTGTACATGTTCTAAAGGACTGGGTGTAATAGTCCTTCCCGTAATTATACTTTGTGGTAGCTGAGGAAGTAGAGTATTCTTATGGCAGCCACTTGGCAAGACAATAATGAGAAGTAGAGACAAGGCTGGAGAGTGTCCTACAAATCAAATCACCTAAGAGACGAGCAGATCCAAATGGCATGACAGAAACCTGATATGAGCTGATCTGGACTAGTCTTTCCACCATCCTCCATAGTAACCCTCACTCCAGGAAAGGAGAACTTCCACGTTGCAGCGTATCAGCCTCACACACCCAGTCAAAAGCCTGGATCGCAGCCACACCCTCATTGCTGCACAGAACTGCACCAGCTGATAGGGTCGGAAACAGAATGGTATCATTTGGTAAGTACCACGATTCCCTGAGTCCTAACCTAATATTGGCACAACATGTAGCTCTTATACAACATAACATCTCAAACACTTATAGGAATAAAGTAATATATAACCTTGAAAAAGTATATTTAGCTGTCCTCATGTGATGCAAATCTTTACACAAATCAAATAATTTAGGATTCAAGAAAGCTGTTTATGATGTGCAATGGGAAAGCAACCCTGAAGTTTCATTTTTCTGCTTTTAAGCTAATTAATAGCTTTAGTTGTTTGATTTGCAGATAAGGTTTTAACCAAAGACAGTAAATTCACTTGAGTAAAAGCATGATTTTAGATGACAGAGAAATAATCTATGAAAGTGTTTCTATGTGGAGAGTAACTTCAAACATGTATATTTCCTTGTAAACATAAGCACAACTCTTAAGACATTTCACAATTAGCGTGAACACTCTACCACATATTGTAACCAAATAATTAACCTATGTGCATTCGTATTTTACTTCTAACTAAATAAGCACTTTTCAATTCTGTCTTGACCACCATAATACATGGCTTGAAATTTACACTGAAACTATTTGAATTTTCAGTTGACTTCTTATCAAATTTAGCAGTAAAGTCTGTGGACACCACCTTGAAAGCATGCCTTGTGTTGCAGACAGAAATATCACCAATCTTGTTCACATTGAAGGACTCTGTGACAAAATCATTCAAAGGAGAAGACTTGGATCTTCATCTAGAAGAACTGTTTTTAAGCCACACACCTATATCATAAATAATGTAACAGGAATCTAAGCATCACTCCGATGTCAAAGTTCAACAAACTTTGTGCTACAGTTCAACTGGAAAAGTTATCGGCAGTTTTAAACGGAGTAACATAAACTGTGGAAAAATAAGAATAATTACAAAATATCCAGATTACATTATCTACATGAATCAGCCAAACGTTTCTGGGTTATAATACTTTTGAATCTTTTCTGTATTAATATGGTAATATAATTAAATCTAGGAGTATTGTCCATGAAACAGTCCCATATCTCATTTCAATCACATCAAAACGGTTATATTTCGTTTGTAAAAGTCATTACATTAGAGTCAAAATGAAGCCAGAATTTGATCCCAACATGGGACGTGCCATAAATATTTAAAATACACAAGGAACATTATTAATTTTCAGGTCTACAAATAACCATCTTCCTTCTCCATCGTGTCCTTGTGTGATCACATCAACATTTAAAGATTTATGAATGAATGTAATGATTCCATTCTTACTGCTATAAGCCAATGAGATAAAGCTTCTGCCCACCTAGTTTATTTTAAGATTAAAGGTGACACATTTCAACAAATGGGATTCTTTTATTAATGCAATATTAGTGTGGTAACAGGATAGAGATTTTTTACAGTGGTGGTTGCTGAGGAGCTGACGAGACTTTGATGGTGTTGTAACCTTTATGCTCAAAATGAAGAAGATCCTAACTTATCACTTATTTTCTGCGGTGAGTGTCTTTACACCACTAGCGATGGCTTGAAGACAAGGAAGTCAACATGATGGAATCCTGTGTTCAGGCAGTCTTCACACTGTGCCGGAACAAAGGAATATTATTTTACTTTTGGTACACGTTTCACTTGGTTTGCCAATCTCTGACTAAACGAACAATGGCTGTGAGGAAATAACTGCTACTGGCTATCGAAACAATGCTTTTTCATTGTAGTATAAGCCAATTTCCTAATGAAACTGGAGTTGTGGTTTGTGCCCTACTAATTCTAGATCCGATGGCCAAATGTGTGGCGTCCATCTTGGAGTGTATTAAAGGAAAACAAATTAACTGATTTGCCTGTTACCCGGTCACAGGCACACATTCTTCCACTGATTATTTTCTACATGTGACATGCACACCATCATCAACTGGTTATTAACTGTTTTCAGCAGCCTGTTATTTGGTGATAGGCACACCTTTATCCACTGGTTGATTACTATACTGACCAAATTCATCACTTTCACCTATACTGTGAAAAGTGAGTTTCACCTTAACAGGCACACTATTTATGTTGATTATTGAGTGCATTTTATTAAGCTGAAGGTGACTCATTTTTTAACATAGTGGTTTTCTTTCAAAATGTCTTCAAATGCACCACCTCAATATTTGTTTCTGCATCCAAGTGAATTGCCTTTTTCCTGGGAAGATTAATATGAGGTATTTATGGCATATGGTGAGGTGTTAGAAGGAGAAGACTGCTCAGTTGCAAGGAAATTTGACCTGCTCAAACATTGTCTTGGGAGGACTTCTTTGAAAGAATTTAAGAACCTCCTTTAGACAATAATCCTGCAGACTTAAATGTTTTTCAGTATGCCACCAAGCAATTGGCTTTAAACTATGGAAGAAGCATGAATATTACTATGGAGAAATATACATTTTATTCAATGAGTCAATTAGAAATCAAATCCTTTGCAGAGTATTTCGTGGTGTTGTAGGTTCTTGCAATTTTGAAAATTTTAATTACAAACAAGTTTCAAGAGGTGAAATGTTTATTAGATGCAAAAGCAAGTCAGGAAAGACTATGTGTAGGAAGTTGGCTCTGTATATACTATACAAAAGTAAGGTAACGTGTGCACAGAGTCCAGTAGATCCCCCAAGGTATAGCAGAGGCTAAAATAGATGACACCTTACTCTGTGTTGTGATAGTGTGGTTGATCAGTCAGGCTTATCATGAGGGTACTATTAAGCATTTGTTGTACACACTCTGGCATGAAATGGTGTCACACACTCAAAGACTAATTGTTTGTATAAAAAGTTAATTTTTGTTGTTTTATTTCTAGAACCAAGATCCACTTGGTAACAGGTAAGTTAAACTCTTCATACAATGTTACTTTCAGCAAGACAGTGAAAATTGGATATGCAGGAACATTCAGATTACGTTTTTGCAGTTGAGATACAGTTAAAAAATGCAGGTAAGTACTTTTTGATTACTTTTGGATTACAGTTATGGTTTGATATGATACACACTCCTAACACAGTTTACACAACACAGGACATTAGTAAGCAGGTTAACTCTTGTGCAAGCAATAGATTACTGTTTGTGCAGTACAAGACAGTTCAACACTTGGAAGAATTTTTAGAGAAACACCTACCATTCAATTCTATGGGAAAAACAAAGAGTTAAGTTGAAGGTGGGTAAATTGGTTTTAGAATGAGAGTTTTGGGGGTAGAACCAAGGTTCCCATGGTTCAGGTTGGCACTCAAGAGGCATGAATGCAGCAGCAACAGTGCGGCCGGGTGCAGAGTGCAGGGTGCCAATGTTAACCAATGGGGCTGGGGGGCATCTCAGTTGGAGAGTGCTCACATGCAGGATACTCTGTCTCAGGAGCCAAGCTTCTAGAGTTAGGATCAGTGAACAGGGGGTCACAGGTTAGCACCAAGTTTACACCACAAGCGGTGTAGGAGCTTCCTGGTTCAGGGTGCTTAGTAGGTGTCGGGAGCCTAAAAGGACTGCAGGCTGGAGCCAGAAGTCTGGACAAAGGGAACCAACAACTAGAGGGTGAAGATGAAGAGGTGCTGGACACCAGGACATGGTCAGTCGTGCAGCTCAGGACTCAGGGTCTGCTGGTGCAGGGGTGTCCTTTCGTGTCAGTTCCTTCTCACTGGTTGAGGTTGGGGGAACCCTTCGGATTGAGGGTGCAGGCATCAAGGTGAAGGTCGGTGGAGGTCGCCCAATACTGGATCACAGGTCAGGATCACTAGGGGGACCTTGCTGGGGTGTTGGACCACTCAGGTCATGGGCGTTGGGTGCACAGCGGTGAGGACTCGTGGATCCGGCCTGATCTGGAGTCCTGACTTAGGTTAATGTTGGACAATTCTGGTGTCCACGGGAGATAGAAAGTCTTTGTGAAGGCAGGGCAGGTCTCTGGGGTTCTTGGAGGTTACTGGCTGAAGGACATGCCGGGTTCAGCTCGCAGGAGTTCAAAGCAGGAGACAGACCGGTAGGGATGGGGTCAAGGCCGTTGTCGTTGTCCTCCTCCTCTGCAGCACGGCTATTCGGTTCTCCTTCTTGTCATGTCGAATCTGAAGAGGCAAGGTTCAGGGGTGTCCGTAAATACTAGATTTAGGGGAGTTACAGGGGTGTGCTAGTTGGGACCAATGGGTCCCTTACCTGGGTTGTCTACACCCAGTAGAATGTCACCCTCCAGTGGGAGGGGGGCATAAGCCTCTTCCTGATTGGAGGGGTCCTCACATCTACAAGATGGCGGGTCCTGAGATGCGGGCTTCACCATGCCTCCCCTCCTGAGGGGTGGGTTTGGCATAGGTGGGTACACCTCCATTCGAGGCAAGGTTTTCCCGCCGGTTCTCACGCCCAAAATGGGGGTCAGAATAAGTGGGAGCTAGTTGCTGATAGCAGCAAAAGGCTGGTTGTAGCTAACAAAGGCGGCAAGCCTTTGAAGCTCCCTCTCCGAGGACCCTGCCCATCCTGGGGGGAGGAGGCCTGACACCTCTGATGAGGATGTGCTTTGTTCCTAGAGAGCGGAGGGGTCCCTACCCATGGGTTCAGAAACCTGCCTGGTGGTGGCAGATGGTTGGCAGCCAGTTAGAAGCCACGCCAGAGTTGATTGTTTTTTAGGGGGCATCTCTAAGATGGCCTCTGTGTGCATTTTTCCATAAATCCAATGCTGCCATCAGTGTCATTTTTAGTGTGCTGGGAAGTTTAATACCATCCCTAACAAAGAAGGTATGCAGTTCCTAATACAAAGGTTATGTTGATGTAGAGTAGACTCTAGTGGGTATTAGAGTGTAAAAGGGGAGAAGAAACTTCTCCTAGTTGGAATAAGACCCTCACACACCCAAGCCAGCTAGGTGTCATGCTTCATCATCGGGTCTGCTCCTTATCGGGGCGGCGCTGCAATCCCCGATCGGCACCCAATTAGGGGCCTTCCTGACGGAGATCTTTTTTCCAGAAGCCGATTCGTGAAGTGCAAGTGAGGGCCCTAAAATTGGTGTAGGTGATAGTGATGTGTGTATGAAAAAATCTAAAATAGGGGAGGTGGTCCACTCAGAAGTATTTTAATGAACGTGGCCCCCACCCTAATTAAAAATAATACGACAAACCAACGCTATAACCAACTGCAAGGATGCTGGTTGATAGCGTCTGTCAGATGGTCGACATGTTTCTTGCCTTGTAGTCAATTTAGACGGCAATTCATCAGGACCAGAATAACTACCTACACTTAAGTGGTGGTGGTCTGTGGTAAAGTATACTATTGACCACCCTTACAGCACCCAAAGAAAGTGTGGTACCTGTAACTCAAAAAACATAACCCATTAGGGTCAAGGCAGTGGTGTTTCAGATCCAGCTAGTGGAGACACTAAGTTGTAGTGTCGGTTTCCTAAAAACGGAGGTGGCGGTAGACCTACCCCACGTCGCTGGTCCGGGATTCACACGAGTATGCTACAGGTGGGTGTGTGATATAGCGGAACAAGTTTAATACCATACCTCCCAGACTTAAGTAAAGCCATATGAAGCTGTGGAGTTCATGTTGACAACCCCCAGCCCATGTACTCAAAATGGCTTCACTGCACTTATAGTGCTTGTGAATTGCACAGTCACTGTTGGGCCAGCTATGCCCTCCCCTGGACATGGTGCACCCTGCCTTTAGGGTTGTAAGGCCTGCTAGAGGGGTGACTTACCCATGCCAAAGGCAGTGTTTGGTGGGAATGGCACACAGAGGTGTGGGCCATGCCGACTCTTTGGTTTGATCTGCACCAGACCACCCAGTCTACATGGGCAGGGTGGGGGTGCTAAGGTTAGAGGTCTCTGAGGGTGGCACAGCACATGCTGCAGCCCTCAGAGGCCTTCTCTGGTCACTAGGCCATTGGTACCAGTGGTAACTCTTACAAGGGTTGCACAGAGGTGTGCCAATTGTTGGTACAGAGGTACAGTTTTAGAAAAGAACACAGGTGCTGGGGCCTGGTTAGCAGGATCCCAGCACACACTCAGTCAAGTTGGCATCAAGTAGCTGGCAAACATTTAGGGGGTAAACATGCAAAAAGGGGCATTTCCTACACTATGGGTTTGTTCCAACTTAACACTTAGGGCCTGATTATGAGTTTGGCGGTGCGGTGCTGGGTCCCCTGCACTGGACAAAATCTGAAGTAAGTGTAAGAAAAAAGGGCATTTTGCCAGGGTATGCAAATCTGGAACCTTTGGAAAAGTTAATATGGTCTTAGGTGTAGGAGAAGAACTCAATCCTCAGGTAGGTATGTTGATAAAAGACCTAGGAAATAAAAAAGACTTACTTCTATCATCATTAAAATGTACGGTATTAATGTTCACATAATGGGGAACTCATGTGCCTGGTGTTCTATTATCAGACAAGTGTTATTTTCTATCTTATGGCCAGATAGGCAGTTATTACATACTGATGTAAGTCCTGGAGGCTACACTAGCCACAAACAGCTCTAATACAAGTTTGGCGCTCCGTGGACCACCCTACCTCAAGTGGCAGTCCGAGCGCAGTGAGCTCGGCGGTCTGACCACCGTATTATGAGTTGTTCAGATTGGCTTTGCGAAAATCACTAGCAAACCATTGACACTGTCAGCTAGCTCCAACCACCACAGGCATGGAGCGGAACTGTGAGCCCTTAGGATGCTTGGACTGCCAGTGAAACCTCCTTCCTAATTACGAGTTGCCTCACAGCCGCCGTGACTTTGGCAATCCAACAACCACATCTGAGAAGGTGGAAAGGGAGGGATAGAAGGCTGAAACTCACCTTTACTCACCTTTACTCCTCCTCTTGCATCATGGAGCCCATCGTGCACATCCTGCCGCTGCTCTACCTCCTTGACCATGTTCAAAACCCAGTCCGTCATGGCCAAATTCGGGGGTAAGTCAGACAACTACTTATTGCCATACACTCCTCAGCAAAACGATGCACCGGACCAGGCAAGGGAGGTAGGGTTACAAAGTTATTTACACTTATACAGGAACCCTGTCTGGGATTGTGTCACATCAATCATCCAATATACATCTGTTGGATGGCGTCCTATGCCAAAACACTGGCACTGCACAGGCACACTATACACAAATGAACCTGTATCACCAAATTATATACAGTGATAGTGATGTGTGCATTAATTTGTATTCCAGAACACCACCTTCTCAACAAGATCACACTTAATAATCTCTTGACACACATGTGTGTGGCTGTTGCTGAGATGTCTGTGGGTATGGTTGCGTCTGTGGAGGGTCAGTGTGTGAGGCTGTGGTGCCTTTGAGTATGTTGGAGGTGGCGGGAGTGGGGAGGGAGATGAGTGCCTGCTGTGTGCATGCATGTGTGAGTTTCTTAGATATCTTGGGTTTGTGTGTGGTGCTTGAGTCTGTTGAAGTGTGTGCATGCTTGGGTGTGCGTGTGCTTTGGATAGGATCGGGAAGAGGGAATGTGGATGAGGAAGGGGCAGGAGGGGAGGTGGAAGGTTGGGATGGGTAGAGGGTTTCCGTGAGGGAGAAGGCCTGAGCCTCAAAAAGATCTCCGTAGGACTGACATGCCAGTGTGAATGCCTTCCAGGTGGCTACCATCTGGGTGCATAGACCCTGGATGGCAGTCTGACCCACAGAGATGCTCCACAGGAGGCAATAGCCTCCTCACTCAGGGCAGAGGGGCAAACAGGGGCAGGGGCTGAGGTGTCTGCAGCGGAGAGCCCTTCCCTCCTAGGGGAGTGGGAATGGCCAACTTCTCGGGGACAACAGGGAGGATGCTGATGGAACTGGGAGTGGTACACAAGGATAAAGGTGGAACTGATCCTGTTGGGCCCGCCACCACATCAGAGTGACCACCGGAGGATGACTCAGATAATGATAAGATGCTGATGTTCTCCTTCTGGGCAGTCCTCACACCCTCCTGGTCACTGGGTCCCCCCATGTCTGACATAGCATGTCCGAACCGCCGTGACCAGCTGTGTCTCACTGACATTGGCCAATCTCCTCCGCTTGGCGTGGATGTTTCTGAAATGACAAGTAGCATGGGTTTATTGCAATTTTATAACCATCCCTCACCATCACAAATCAGCAGAAAACAATAAAGAATTCCACAAATCACACCACCTTCCTGGTTCCCTCCATAGGCTTCCAAATTAGCATGAGTACATGCATGAATGCCACATAATATGCAAATAGTTGTCTCCACTTATGTCAAAACCAGGCCTGGGCGTAGTTCGCTGAGGCTACGCGGAACTCCGCGAAGTGACAACAAAACTCTGCGAAGTTTCACAAGGTGCAGAGTGCAGTGCGAACTGGCTTTCGCTCTGGTCTTCCTGCCGCTCAGGTAGAAATTCTACCAGAGCTGCAACTCGACCTCGCAAACTTACCGTTCACGAACGGGGAAAAAAACTCCACTGCACTACGCAAAGCGGTGCTTTCTGCACTCTGCAAGCTCCACGGAGCGCGGAGTACAGAAAACTCTGCAAACTCCACGAACGGAGCAGAGTTCACTGTCCAGGCCTAGTCAAAATGCCAGTCTGGGCCAAATGCATGGATGGAATGCCCTACACTCCACCCTTATGTCATACTCGCATAGTTGACCAACTGGCATACTTTCGCACTTGTTGTGTACCATTTTTTTTTTTATAGAAATCATTTTTATTGATTTTCATAGCAACAGTATCAGTGCACATGTATGATCATACAATAACAAGTAACTGCCGGGTGACCCCTGGCCATTAGTATCTATCTATATCATGCCCCATAGGTGGTTCAGATGCTCCAAGTTCGGCCCATGGGAATCACTCCCCTAACCCCTCCAGTACCCCATCCCACCCCCCACCCCCCACCACCACCCCCTCCCACCCCCCCACCCCCCCGAGGCAGCTGCAAAGCGTCTGCAAAAGGTTAATATCAGTCTGGGGAGCGCCCAAGCCCTCCCGGATGTTGTGTACCATTTTAAAGAGATACAACCAAATAGGAGGGAAACAAAATTTACATTTATACAATGCTCCCACAAGGCCCAGAGTTCAAAAGATCTACCTATCCCTCATAACACATCATGATGGTCAAGTTCAACACCAATGTGCCATCAATTACTCTTGTGGGAGACATCTTTTCCCATACAAATGTCATTGCATACTGATGATTCTTTGGACTCACAATTACATCATTTGACCACAACCTGAAAAGAAAAAAAGAAAATTGAAATGTTTACACATGTAGTTTAACTGTAGATCACATTTAACCGATAGAGTGCCCAGAAAGCTAGGAGGTCGTAACATTTGGGGGATAGATACTCAGAAAAATCACACAGCACAACACTCCTGATAGCCATGTGAACATCCCCAATCCTGCTTGGTACAGGTGATGATGCCAATCAGAGATTGAATAGCCACAAGTAGAGTCACCAAGGGCAGGCGCATCACACCACTCTTAGGTATTACATACACAGATTGCCTTGTGAGGATCAGTGTAGACACTCATATAGGATCCCCACAGTTCTACATCTCACTCACTCATGTATGTCACCAGTCAGTGAAAGAGTGTTTAGGAACACTATTGCAGATGAACCATAATCTGTCAAATGCACATTAGTCAACATGTAGGCACTAATGCTGATGACAGCAGTGATGTTTGCACACTCATTTCTCTGTATGACCAGCACTTACCAATTGGACTTGTTGTACAGTCACTGCATGTACTCAGCACTATGTCATATCACATGCAATAGGGCCGCCATCAAATGAGAGATAGTAGTGAGGGTACACCACTCCTCACACAAGCAAGACAAGTTGCCTGTGTGATAGAATTGTTACCCAGATTTTCGGAGAACATGAGATGATTCCTCACTTCACTCAGCCAGGTGTATGCTCAAAAGGAGAGGATTGGATGTGGACAGGACTCTGCTGTCTTCCAGGTCAGAAAGACAATAGCCACAGCACAGCAGCATGCCCCTGCTACCACACATAGACTAACAATTACTCAACTTGTGTGTGGCACATGGCCCATCACTAATCTTGGTTTGGACATGCCTGCCTGTAACACACAAAGTTGGCAGAGTAACATGCCTGTCTCTGGCCAGGGCTCACGCCCTTGTCGCTGATGTTTGGCCATCAACTGCCCATCAAGGTCTGGGTAGGCCACCACCAGGATGCGAGCCCTCAGGGGGGTCAGGGTCCGGCACGTGTCCCTTCCTTTTTGTGAGAATATCCCTAGGTGAACCTCTGGGATCTTGCGGGTCCAGCGCCGCGGGTCCTCCCACCTCTTCCGGCATTGGGCACTACACCAGTTGTAAACCCCCAGGGTCTGCACCTTCAGGACGATGGCTCTCTAAATGGCCTTCTTCTGATAGGTGTTGATCTGTATGGATGCAATATATGTAGAAACAGATTGTAACTGGAAGTTTGAAGAGAATGTCAGCCCGATGCGCTTCACGTTGACATGCAGCACAATTCTTCATCAAGAGTCAACGTGTTACATGTGTCCATGTCACAGCTAAGCACAACTAAAGAATGAATGCACAATGTGTGGTCACCTGATGACTGATCTCAACATTGGTCATGACCTACACTGACTGAGCAAACCAACTAACACCATGTAGGCCAGGCCCATCCTACATGTAATGTAATGTGAGGTACCATGACCCACAAAACACCATTTGGACCTTCTGAAGGTAGACTACCTGTGTATGACTGTCCAGACACGTTTCCTGCCAGTCCCATTTCAATAAAGCATATGGTCCTTACTGGCAACAAGCATAGTAAACCCTACATCCTAGCACTAAGGTCACAAAGTAAGGCCTGGTATGTGTGACACTTAGAGCTACCTCTGTGGGGGTTGTGTGGACATCTGGACTACTTATTTGAATATCCTAATAAGTCATGATAGGGTTGTGTTGTTTATACTGTCATGATAGGGCAACCCTTTTGCCACATCAGGCACTGTAAAAGTGATGACAATCAACATATCATTGTATATTTTGTGTGATAGGGAATATTGTCATGTCTCATATGTGCATAGGCCTGTACAGTGGAAGCAACACTTTTAGATAAGTGTCAAGACACATGTGTAAGTAAAGGGACAGTCATTGTTGACAGACACACATTGACATTGTGTTTCAATGAAATGAAGTATCAGGTCAGGAGATCACCTCAATCACCATGCCTCAAATTACCGATTTGACAGCTATCAGGGCTACTAGTGGGACTGATCACTTTGCTCTCTGCAGGCTGAGGTGACTTATATCACTCAAACATCACATTTCCATCAAAATCAATATAGAAAAGTCAAACTTCAGGCCATTCTATATGTGATCATATGGTTGTTTGGCACTCGGAAAGAGTCTGTGAGGTATAGTTACCTACCAGACAACAGTTTTTCAAAGTCTGACATGGGCTGACTGATCAGTGGAACGGTACACATGGCTAACATCATCCTCCAATGCTTCAAACACTTTACAGAGATGGCTCATGGTGTGAACCCGTAAATATCAATTCTCATATACCATGATGTAATTTGAGAACTTATTGTAGCTACTGTACTCAGAGCCACATTTTAACATAGGGGAATAAAAAGGAATACGCTGAACAGAGTGAATAACTGTTTTCGAAATAGTTACCTGTTCCTCTGTTGAGCCATAGAGCAGAGAATACACCAAAAGGACCTCATCTACAAGGGTGTCCAGCTCCTCTGGAGTAGAGGGATGGGCCCTATCACCTGTAGTTCGTCCCTAGTGACCTCCCGGAGGCGAAAAACAGCAGTGAAAATGGAAGGAGGAGGTCTTGATAGCAGCAGTGTCAGGAAGCAAGTGAGCTATTTTCCAACTGCAGGGGACATGTCAGCCATGTACGTGGTCATCAGACTTGGCACACACAGCCATGGGTCAGTGACCACCACTATCCACAACGTTAGCCAATGGCTGTAAGCGGCGTGCATGGGATCACCTACCTCACGGTAGACTGCCACTGGTGGCCAACATTTGACATGTCCTATTAGTGAGGTCAGTCAGCCGCCATGTTAGCAGTTGGAAAAATTGTACATAGGCCACATGTGCGCTGTGCACTGTGCTATCCCCGTTGGCAGTATTTTCACATTACATGTGCTGTTAGCCTCACCATAGTGGAAATGCAATTTTTCACAGTTTATGATGTGCCCAGTTCAGTTACAGACCTGTGAATGCCACCTTGGCGATGACAGGTGGAATTTCAAGAATTTTACAAGGAAAATGTGATACATGTACTGCTTCATGAAGCATTTATGTTCAGACACATGAATTTTGCCTTTGTCTTCACAAATGTCACACTGCATACTGTGAGCACAATACATATGTTGTCTTACTCCTTACATAGGTACTCTGGGAGAGGGAGGAAACGCCAGCCACCTGTGTACTGCCCATTTCCAGACCTATACACCATGAAAGAACGCCACATCATCACCAAATTTCATTTAAATAGGCAAACAATCTTGGATCTATGTCATCAGTTGGAGCCTGACCTCCTACCTCACATTAAATAATCTACATCAATACCCCCACTAGGGAAACTCATGTCAGTTTGCATTTTTTGGCCACAGGCTCATTTCAATTCACTGTTGCCATTTCTGGTGCAATGTCACAACCGATGTTCAGGCGGGTCCTCACAGATGTGCTTACAGCAATTGTGAGATGCGTGGGCAGGTACATCCAGTTCCCCAGACGTGAGGATTCAGCCACTGTGAAGACATATTTCTATGGATTTGGACACATCCTACATGTGATTGGATGTATCATTGGCATCCATATTGGCTTAGTATCACTGCACGACAGGGAGCAAGTCTACCGGAAAAGGATACACTACCATTCTATCAACATCAAAGTTGTCTGCTTAGCGGATTTGTACATCTGAAATGCCTGTGCCTGGTTCCCAGGATCTGCCCATGATGCCTACATAGAGGGTAACAACACCATACCCCAGATGATGTCACAACTACTACCAGAGAGAGCCTGGGTTGTAGGTAAGTGTGATCTGGCCTACCATTGTGTGGGAAATGTCAGGCATTATGATCTAAAAGTGCATAACTAAATGTTGCCCTTCCGTCCATCTTTCATCTAGGAGACTCAGCGTTTCCCACCAGCCTAGGTTGTTGGCCCTGCTGAGAAACACTACAACGCCAGGGAAAGTCTGCTTCAATGAGGCCCATAGAAGGTCCCAGCGGCCAGCGGAGCGGGCTTTTGGGCTCCTGACAGCCACATACAGATTTCTGTACTGGACAGAGGGAGCCCACCTCTACTCACCTGGAAAGGTGTGTACGATCACCATGGCCTGCTGCATACTCCACAAGATTGCCCTGCGACGGAACATCCCTTACATCACAGGAATGCAGGGCATGAAGACCCACTGGGTGGGGACCCTGGAATGCCAGATGAAGATGATGATAGTGGTGAAGAGGAAGGAGCTGACTTACATCAGGATCTCATTCAGAACTACTTTTCCTCAGTGTAAAGTTGGTGTGAGATTTGATGACTTTGACAAGTCTTGCAACTCTTGTGGTGATGTTCTGAGGAGAAAGTTCATGCTGTTTACTAGGAATATATGGGTCTGGCAATATCTTTACGAAAGTCTTTGTTTTGTAGGTGTAGCCTTGTTCAGCTGTACATGTTGTTTTGGACTGTGTTCGCCAGAAGCTGACAATGTGATGTGTGTCTTATGGATGTTTACTTAACTAATCTCGTTGTGTTGGTCTGTTTTAATTACTTTCACCATGTCATCTTCATGTGCACATTTAAGAGTTGTAACATTAGCAGGTATATGATGCTGTTCAGATGTACAAAGTGGACATGGATTGTTCCTGGGAATGTCTGTCACAGAGTTTGGGCTTACAAAACCGGTACCAAGGCAGCTTGCATAGCGATAGAATTGAAGTTACCTGGCTTCCTTTGGGACTTCTTCTTTGTGGTGTGTTGGTCCTAATGCAATATGTGTGCCATCATGTGATCCAACACAATGTTGTGTTCTGCCCAATTCATGCTATCCTGTCTCCCCCTTGGCTAATTCCTCATTCTCAATGAGCTGTATGTAGCTGTTGATGTGTCTCTTCATTGAAGCTCAAAGTGCTTGTGGCACATCACTGACATTTGTTCATGACTTTCCACCAAATGCTATCAACACTGGATTGAAATGACCCTGTGCTCAGGAACTGTTGTACTGACAGGTGTCTGTTTATTCGTTTATTTGATGTAGGATTCCTTATGTGAGGTAGGCAATATGGCTCCAGCTGATGATGTAGACCAAATTAATTTTTGGCTATTGTGTAGGATATTGTCAGATGTAACCCCCTCCTTCCTTATTGTGAAAGTCTGAAAGGGATGTTGTAATCACTGACCCCGATTGTAATTTTTGCTATGTTTCTGACATCATATCAGCCTATGATTTGATCAATGTAATAAATATGCTCTGGGCCCAGGCACTTGTATGTATGAGTTATTGTGACATAGAAGTGATCCTGAGTTGAACATTGCTTACATACAACATATCCATGCTTTCTATAATCACTAGTTTTGATATTGCCAAATACACCTCGTAGTACATTTCCATTGTTATATGTGAGAATGACAACAGGGACAATGCTTTGGTGACGTGTGTTTTTAATGCAGTGAGCATGGCCAAACAATGAACATGAAATTGAACAGTGCAAACAATAAGCGAAGTCTTCAGTTATGGTGGATGAAACCATTGTAGTATAGTCCAAATGATCTTGAGTCCAAAGCCCAACATACTCCTCTCATCAGATAGGGAAACGTTTGCAGGAATAGTCCAGCAAAGTGAATGTGGAGCACACACATGAGGACATTAGGGTTGAGGTTTCATACTGGAGGTGGTGGGTGTCTTGACATCCATTCCTGAGCTCCTGGGTTTTTGGATCAATGTCCCGTTTTCTTTTTGCCAGAGGGTGGATCTGGAGCTGCTCCGACAGGGGCACTTACAGGCGTGTTCTCCTCTGACAGGGCCTTCCTTCCTGTGGCTGCAGCAGATGTTGATGGCAGGGATGAACTTGGACTACAGGAAGGGGTGGATGCAGGTGGAAAGGTCCTGCATGGGTGGTGTTAACGTCCCGCAGCACCCCAACCAGGGAAGCCACCTCAGTGCGGCTGCTGGCCTCCTCAGTTTGGATGCCAGCCACCTCTGTGCAGATGTCAGCAACCTCTCAGTATGTGTCTCTGCACAGCTATTCATTTCCTGGATTTCAGCCACTACCTGGCCCATGATAATTTGGGAGTCCTGGTAAACTCCCAAGACTTGGCTTATGGCAGCCTGGTTTACTGTGGTCTCAGTGGGCTCACTCTGGGGTCCCACTATGCCTACCCCCACGGCCATGTGCCCTTGATGCAGCCTGCACCTGCCCACTGGGTCCTGGTTCCTCTGTGACTGGGGTGGTGTTAGCCATCGAAGAATCCAGGACTGAGGGGCATAGGATGGGACAGGTGACCCCTGACTCTGTACTTCTCACATGATGAACAATGCCAAATGAGATGATGAGTAGATTTCATCATCTCATTAGCTGTGCAGATATGTGGCATTTCGGCTTTAGGGGTAGACCTGGCAACTCCAAAAATCTGCTACAAACACAATGTGGTCCTAACATGTGTATTTGTCTATTCCAAGGCCTACTTCTGTTTCACAGTCAGGCAAACACCCAGCTTGGTCATGTATTTGGCATTGTTCATCATGTGAGAAGTACAGAGTCAGGGGTCAACTGGCATAGCTCAGTTTCCTTAATGACTCACATATCTTAGGGGTACACCATTGTTATAGTGTCATGGGTCTAGGACACTTTCAAGCATAGTATCCATACGTATATGTGAGTGGAGCATTGTCTGTACATGGCACAGTACATGAACAGTTAACATCAGTGGTAACATGGGAGACAAGTGAGATGGGGCAACAGGAGTGTACCATCTTGGTTAGAGCAGGAGTGATAAGGCCTCATGGTAGTTGTAGTCTCTTCATTGTCACTTTAGCAATACGTGATCAACCATCAGTAAACCATTTCTGTTGCCAACATGCATTTAGGATGGTCCATACATTCACATTTTCACACATATCATTGGTCCTGGATAGATATTGTAATGGTGAAGCATTTACCTCAGCTATTTTGTCCCAACCAGTATCCACATACCTTAGAAGGCCCAGTAGCCTGCAATAACTGCCACTTCCAATGTGACCCCGAAAAGACGACTCTACCAGGGAAAATGAATAGACACAATTCACAAACACATGGCCTAAATGGTCTACTTTGTAATGTCAGGTCATTAGCCAGTCACCCGAACGAGATATGGGACATGATCACCTCCCACTCTCTGGATATCTGTTTTTTAACAAAAACGTGGCTAAACCCTGGCAATTATCCAACCATCTAATTAGCTTTCCCTAACAGCTATACCTTTATCCATCTCGAAAGAGGAGGAAAAACAGGTGGTGGTGCCTTCAAAAACACACTAAAGGTGAACTGGATCTCAACTATAAGCAATTATCTCATGCAATTAGGGATTTTCAAAATAAACATATCTGCCTCAGATAGCTGGAATGGTGCATTGATCTACCGTCCCCCAGTACCAAAGACTAACTTCAGCGATCTATTGATAGAACAAATTGCAACGCATTTCCTAGCATCTAACAAATTTCTTCTCCCTGGGTCTTACTGCAAATAAAGAACGGCGACAGGAAGCACGCAGACCCTGGCATAAACTTACCTGTGAAGCTTTCAGTGACGCCTTTCACCCCATGCTTCCAAATAATAACCTTGAAGTGGCGGAATTGTTGAAATGCTTTAATTCAGCCCTCACGATGGTGCTGGATGTAACGATTCCCTTAAAAAATGATGGCCTCTCACAGCGGTGATCATCAGCACCATGGTTTACGCCAGAATTAAAAGTAGAGAAAAACAAATGTAAAACTCTGGAGAGACTCTGGCGGAGCAGGAAAGAGCACCAAGATAGGGAACTTTATAAACAGGTGCTGTCCCAATACCACCAGAACATTAAAACCGCTAGGCAAACCTTTATTATAAATCAAATTGAACAAGCCAGCAATTCCTTAAATGCTCTTTGTTAGCATAGTACAGGATTTTATCTCCCCGCAAGTATGAAGCAAACCTCCAGTGGAATCCCAGGAGCTCAGTAACTCTTTGGCTAATTACTTTCAGGAAAAGATATCTAATATCAATTTAAAATTCCCAGCGGCCCCTCAGCAGGATTCTGAGACCACTACAAGGACAGGAGAGTGAGGAAAAGGAATTCTCTGCATATTAGACTGCTTTCAGCCTATTACTGTAGAGGGAGTACATAACTTCCTGGTCACAGCTAAATCGGGATCACCGTGTGATCCATGTCCTCTTAAGACGATGGCGCTTCTAGCCACCTGCTGCGCACCCGTGATTCAAAAGATTTTCAACTGCTCTATACAAACAGGAAGCATCCCAATAGAGTGGAAGGAAGCATGTGTTCAGTCCATATTGAAAAAAGCCACACGGGACCCACAAGCACACAGTTACTATCGCCCGATCTCCCTGCTACCTCTCCCGGGCAAACAACTGGAAGGCCTAATAAACAGCCAGCTGAGATCATACCTTGATTCCAACCACATTCTTGATCCCTCCCAATCGGGGTTCCGACCAGGTTTCAGTATAGAGACTGCCCTCCTGGCCGTGACTGATTCATTGAGACAGGGGATGGATGAATCTACTATTTGTCTGCAGCCTTAGATACCATCTCACATTCAAGGCTTATGAACAGACTGCAGGCAATCGGCGTTCAGGGAGCAGCACTCAAATGGCTGCAGCACTTTTTGTCAGACAAACAGCAGACGATCATTCTAGGCCCATACTCTTCTGGTAAAATGCACGGTTCATGCCTGAGTTCCACTCTGTTTAACCCCTTCGCTGCTAGGCCTTCCCCCCAGTGCTAAGCCTTTTTTGGGCTACTTGGGGTAGTGCGCACTTAGGCCCCTGTAACTTTTTGACCACATAAGGTATCCATGCCAAATTTGCGTCCTTTTCTTGCAACATGATGGGGATTCTAA
The DNA here is from genome assembly GCF_964204655.1 of Triturus cristatus. NCBI lineage: Eukaryota > Metazoa > Chordata > Amphibia > Caudata > Salamandridae > Triturus > Triturus cristatus. Next base: position 806,711,934 of record NC_140585.1, on the reverse strand, counting down.
AGGTACCCAGGGTTTGCGAATTCCCCTGGAGGGGTCCCAGAAATTAGCCAAAATACAGCAATTTGGGGGTTTTTTGGGAAAAATTGGAAAAACAGGCTGCAAATGAAAGCGTCTGGGTTTTATAAATGGTATCAAAAAAGAGTTTGTGGGGCTGAAATCACCATTTTCACAGCTTTTAGGGAATGACAGACTTTTATCAGAAAACCAACATTTTTTACACAGTTTTGGCATTTTTCTGGGACATAGCCTATTTTTGCTATTTTTTGTGCTTTCATCCTCCTTCCAGTTAATGGTAGAAATGGGTCTGAAAGCAATAATGGATCCTGGAAAGCTCTACGTTTTTTAAAAGTAGACAAAATTCTGAATTCAGCAAGGGGTAATTTATGTAGATCCATCAAGGTTTCTTTATAGAAACTAACAGTTAAATATAGGAAAAAATGAAAATTAGTTGAAAAAAACAGCCTTTTGTGTCAACGTTTTTACCTGTAACTTCTTCTAATTATGACAGCTCTTTGAAAGCAATATACCGTTACATCAGCTGGGCCTTCCTGGCTGTGGGGATATATAGGACTTGTAGGTTCACCAAGAACCCGACGAACCCAGAGTCAAAAACTGAGCAGAAATTTGCAATGGTTTTTTATTATGTTCCGGGTATATAGTAATTATTGTGGGAAAATGTATACATGGAAAAATCGGTATGAAAGACACCTATGTATTTCTGAAATGGGAACAAATTATAGAGTTTAGAAACAGTACATATTTGCACATTTTCGAAATTGGGAATACTCATACTAGCATGAGAATTATCGGTCATTTTTCAAAATGACTTCTTTTTTACACAAAGTCTTTCATTTGGAAGGCAGAAATGCATCAAAAACCAATAGGTAATAACAGTTGCTTTACAAATCTGAATTACCCCAAGTCTCCCAATAAAAATGGTACCTCACTTGTGTGGGTAGGCATAGTGCCCACGACCGGAAATGGCTCAAAACCCAACGTGAACACACCACATTTTCACAATGAAACATTAACCCTTTTTTTGCGAAGTGTCTAGCTGTAGTTTTTGAACAATAACTCTGCCGACACCTAGTGAAATGTTGCAAACCTATATATTTTTTAAAACTAGACAACCAGGGGAATCCAGGATGGGTTGACTTGACTGCCTCCCACCAGGTTCTGTTACCCAAAATCCCTTGCAAACCTACAAAATTGTTAAACAAACCACATTTTCCCCACAGTTCTAGAATCTGCGTGGATCCACAAATTTCCACCCACCCCGCGTTGACCAAAGTCTTACGAGAAAAATGGTACCTCACTTGTGCGGGTCGGCCTAGTGCCCGCGAAAGGAAACGGCGCAAAACGCAACGTGGTCACACCTCAATTTCGCAGTGAAAAATGACCCTTTATTGGCAAAGTGCCTAGCTGTAGTTTTCTAACCCTAGATCTGCGGGCACCTTGGGAAACCTCGCAAACCTATACATTTTTGAAAACTAGACACCCAGGGGAATTCAGGATGGGGTGACTTGACTGCCTCCCACCAGGGTCTGTTACCCAGAATCCCTTGCAAACCTAAAAAAGTGTCCAAAAAACACATTTTCCCCACATTTCTGTGGTGGAAAGCTCTGGAATCTGTGTGGATCCACACATTTCCACCTACGCCGCATTCCCCAAAGTCTTATGAGAAAAATGGTACCTCACTTGTGCGGGTCGGCCTAGTGCCCGCGACAGGAAACGGCGCAAAACGCAACATGGTCTCACCTCAATTTCGCAGTGAAAAATGACCCTTTTTTGGCAAAGTGCCTAGCTGTAGTTTTTTAACCCTAGCTCTCCGGGCACCTTGGGAAACCTAGCAAACCTATACATTTTTTAAAACTAGACACCCAGGGGAATTCAGGATGGGGTGACTTGACTGCCTCCCACCAGGGTCTGTTACCCAGAATCCCTTGCAAACCTAAAAAATATACAAAAAAACACATTTTCCCCACATTTCTGTGGTGGAAAGTTCCGGAATCTGCGTGGATCCACAAATTTCCACCCACCCCGCGTTCCCCAAAGTCTTACGAGAAAAACGGTACCTCACTTGTGCGGGTCGGCCTAGTGCCCGCGACAGGAAACGGCGCAAAACGCAGCGTGGTCACACCTCAATTTCGCTGTGAAAAATGACCCTTTTTTGCGAAGAGTCTAGCTGTAGTTTTTTAACACTAACTCTGCCGACACCTAGTGAAATGTTGCAAACCTATACATTTTTTAAAACTAGACAACCAGGGGAATCCAGGATGGGTTGACTTGACTGCCTCCCACCAGGTTCTGTTACCCAAAATCCCTTGCAAACCTACAAAATTGTTAAACAAACCACATTTTCCCCACAGTTCTAGAATCTGCGTGGATCTACAAATTTCCACCCACCCCGCGTTGACCAAAGTCTTACGAGAAAAATGGTACCTCACTTGTGCGGGTCGGCCTAGTGCCCGCGAAAGGAAACGGCGCATAACGCAACGTGGTCACACCTCAATTTCGCAGTGAAAAATGACCCTTTATTGGCAAAGTGCCTAGCTGTAGTTTTCTAACCCTAGATCTGCGGGCACCTTGGGAAACCTCGCAAACCTATACATTTTTGAAAACTAGACACCCAGGGGAATTCAGGATGGGGTGACTTGACTGCCTCCCACCAGGGTCTGTTACCCAGAATCCCTTGCAAACCTAAAAAAGTGTCCAAAAAACACATTTTCCCCACATTTCTGTGGTGGAAAGCTCTGGAATCTGTGTGGATCCACACATTTCCACCTACGCCGCGTTCCCCAAAGTCTTATGAGAAAAATGGTACCTCACTTGTGCGGGTCGGCCTAGTGCCCGCAACAGGAAACGGCGCAAAACGCAACGTGGTCTCACCTCAATTTCGCAGTGAAAAATGACCCTTTTTTGGCAAAGTTCCTAGCTGTAGTTTTTTAACCCTAGCTCTCCGGGCACCTTGGGAAACCTAGCAAACCTATACATTTTTGAAAACTAGACACCCAGGGGAATTCAGGATGGGGTGACTTGACTGCCTCCCACCAGGGTCTGTTACCCAGAATCCCTTGCAAACCTAAAAAATCAACAAAAAACACATTTTCCCCACATTTCTGTGGTGGAAAGTTCCGGAATCTGCGTGGATCCACAAATTTCCACCTACCTCGCGTTCCCCAAAGTCTTACGAGAAAAACGGTACCTCACTTGTGCGGGTCGGCCTAGTGCCCGCGACAGGAAACGGCGCAAAACGCAGCGTGGTCACACCTCAATTTAGCAGTGAAAAATGACCCTTTTTTGAGAAGAGTCTAGCTGTAGTTTTTTTAACACTAGCTCTACCGGCACCTAGTGAAATGTTGCAAACCTATACATTTGTGAAAACTAGACACCCAGGGGAATCCAGGATGGGGTGACTTGACTGCTTCCCACCAGGTTCTGTTACCCAAAATCCCTTGCAAACCTACAAAATTGTCAAAAAAAACACATTTTCCCCACATTTCTGTGGTGGAAAGTTCTGAATCTGCGTGGATCCACAAATTTCCACCCACCCCGCGTTCCCCAAAGTCTTACGAGAAACATGGTACCTCACTTGTGCGGGTCGGCCTAGTGCCCACGACAGGAAACGGCGCAACACGCAACGTGGTCACACCTCAATTTCGCAGTGAAAAATGACCCTTTTTTGGCAACGTGCCTAGCTGTAGTTTTTTAACCCTAGCTCTGCGGGCACCTTGGGAAACCTCGCAAACCTATACATTTTTTAAAACTAGACACCCAGGGGAATTCAGGATGGGGTGACGTGACTGGCTCCCCCCAGGGTCTGTTACCCAGAATCCCTTGCAAACCTAAAAAAGTGTCCAAAAAAACACATTTTCCCCACATTTCTGTGGTGGAAAGCTCTGGAATCTGTGTGGATCCACAAATTTCCACCTACGCCACGTTCCCCAAAGTCTTATGAGAAAAATGGTACCTCACTTGTGCAGGTCGGCCTAGTGCCCGCGACAGGAAACGGCGCAAAACGCAACGTGGTCTCACCTCAATTTCGCAGTGAAAAATGACCCTTTTTTGGCAAAGTGCCTAGCTGTAGTTTTTGAACCCTAGCTCTGCGGGCACCTTGGGAAACCTAGCAAACCTATACATTTTTTAAAACTAGACACTCAGGAGAATCCAGGATGGGGTGACTTGACTGCCTCCCACCAGGGTCTGTTACCCAGAATCCCTTGGAAACCTAAAACATTGTCCAAAAAAACACATTTTCCCCACATTTCTGTGGTGGAAAGTTCTGAAATCTGTGTGGATCCGCAAATTTTCACGCATGCCACGTTCCCCAAAGTCTTACAAGAAAAATGGTACCTCACTTGTGCGGTTCGGCCTAGTGCTCGCGACAGGAAACGTCTCAAAACCCAACGTGAACACACCACATTTTCACAATGAAAATGTACCCTTTTTTTGCGAAGAGTCTATCTGTAGTTTTTTAACACTAGCTCTGCCGGCACCTAGTGAAATGTTGCAAACCTATACATTTCTTAAAACTAGACACCCAGGGGATTCCAGTATGGGGTGACTTGACTGCCTCCCACCAGGGTCTGTTACCCAGAATCCCTTGCAAACCTAAAAAAGTGTCAAAAAACCCACATTTTCCCCACATTTCTGTGGCGGAAAGTTCCGGAATCTGCGTGGATCCACAAATTTCCATGCACCCCGCATCCCCCAAAGTCTTACGAGAAAAATGGTACCTCACTTGTGCGGGTCGGCCTAGTGCCCGCGACAGGAAACGGCGCAAAATGCAGCGTGGTCACACCTCAATTTCGCAGTGAAAAATGACCCTTTTTTGGCAAAGTGCCTAGCTGTAGTTTTTTAACCTTAGCTCTGCGGGCACCTTGAGAAATCTAGCAAACCTATATATTTTTGAAAACTAGACACTCAGGGGAATTCAGGATGTGGTGACTGGACTCCCTCCCACCAGGGTCTGTTACCCAGAATCCCTTGCAAACCTAAAAAAGTGTCCAAAAAAACACATTTTCCCCATATTTCTGTGGTGGAAAGCTCTGGAATCTGTGTGGATCCACACATTTCCACCTACGCCGCATTCCCCAAAGTCTTACGAGAAAACTGGTAGCTCACTTGTGCGGGTCGGCCTAGTGCCCGCGACTGGAAACGGCGCAAAACGCAACGTGGTCACACCTCAATTTCGCAGTGAGAAATGACCCTTTTTTGGCAAAGTGCCTAGCTGTAGTTTTTTAACCCTAGCTCTGCGGGCACCTTGGGAAACCTAGCAAACCTATACATTTTTGAAAACTAGACACCCTGGGGAATCCAGGATGGGGTGACTTGACTGCCTCCCACCAGGGTCTGTTACCCAGAATCCCTTGCAAACCTAAAAAAGAGTCCAAAAAAACACATTTTCCCCATATTTATGTGGTGGAAAGTTCCGGAATCTGCGTGGATCCACATATTTCCACCTATGCCACGTTCCCCAAAGTCTTATGAGAAAAATGGTACCTCACTTGTCCGGGTTGGCCTAGTGCCCACGACAGGAAACGGCGAAAAATGCAACGTGGTCTAACCTCAATTTCGCAGTGAAAAATGACCCTTTTTTTGTAAAGTGCCTAGCTGTAGTTTTTGAACCCTAGCTCTGCGGGCACCTTAGCAAACCTACACATTTTTGAAAACTAGACACCCAGGGGAATCCAGGATGGGGTGACTTGACTGCCTCCCACCAGGGTCTGTTACCCAGAATCCCTTACAAACCTAAAAAATTGTCCATAAAAACACATTTCCCCCACATTTCTGTGGTGGAAAGTTATGGAATCTGCGTGGATCCACAAATCTCCACCCACCCCGTGATCCCCAAAGTCTTACGAGAAAAACTGTACCTCACTTGTGTGGGTCGGCCTAGTGCCTGCGACAGGAAACGGCGCAAAACGCAGCGTGGTGACACCTCAATTTCGCAGTGAAAAATGACCCTTTTTTGGCAAAGTGCCTAGCTGTCGTTTTTTTAACCCTAGCTTTGCGGGCACCTTGAGAAACCTAGCAAACCTATACATTTTTAAAAACTAGACACCCAGGGGAATCCAGGATGGGATGACTTGACTGACTCCCACCAGGGTCTGTTACCCAGAATCCCTTGCAAACCTAAAAAATCAACAAAAAAACACATTTTCCCCACATTTCTGTGGTGGAAAGTTCTGGAATCTGTGTGGATCCGCAAATTTCCACGTACGCCACATTCCCCAAAGTCTTACGAGAAAAATGGTACCTCACTTGTGCGGGTCGGCCTAGTGCCCGCGACAGGAAACGGCTCAAAACCCAACGTGAACACACCACATTTTCACAATTAAAATTTTACCCTTTTTTTGCGAAGAGTCTAGCTGTAGTTTTTTAACACTAGGTCTGCCGGCACCTAGTGAAATGTTGCAAACCTATACATTTGTGAAAACTAGACACCCAGGGGAATCCAGGATGGGGTGACTTGACTGCTTCCCACCAGGTTCTGTTACCCAAAATCCCTTGCAAACCTACACAATTGTCAAAAAAACACATTTTCACCACATTTCTGTGGTGGAAAGTTCTGGACTCTGCGTGGATCCACAAACTTCCACCCACCCCGCGTTCCCCAATGTCTTACGAGAAAAATGGTACCTCACTTGTGCGGGTCGGCCTAGTGCCCACGACAGGAAATGGCGCAAAACGCAACGTGGTCACACATCAATTTCGCAGTGAAAAATGACCCTTTTTTGGCAAAGTGCCTAGCTGTAGTTTTTTAACCCTAGCTGTGCGGGCACCTTGGGAAACCTAGCAAACCTATACATTTTTGAAAACTAGACACCCTGGGGAATCCAGGATGGGGTGACTTGACTGCCTCCCACCAGGGTCTGTTACCCAGAATCCCTTGCAAACTTAAAAAAGAGTCCAAAAAAACACATTTTCCCCATATTTATGTGGTGGAAAGTTCCGGAATCTGCGTGGATCCACATATTTCCACCTATGCCACGTTCCCCAAAGTCTTATGAGAAAAATGGTACCTCACTTGTCCGGGTTGGCCTAGTGCCCACGACAGGAAACGGCGAAAAATGCAACGTGGTCTAACCTCAATTTCGCAGTGAAAAATGACCCTTTTTTGGTAAAGTGCCTAGCTGTAGTTTTTGAACCCTAGCTCTGCGGGCACCTTAGCAAACCTACACATTTTTGAAAACTAGACACCCAGGGGAATCCAGGATGGGGTGACTTGACTGCCTCCCACCAGGGTCTGTTACCCAGAATCCCTTACAAACCTAAAAAATTGTCCAAAAAAACACATTTCCCCCACATTTCTGTGGTGGAAAGTTATGGAATCTGCGTGGATCCACAAATCTCCACCCACCCCGTGATCCCCAAAGTCTTACGAGAAAAACTGTACCTCACTTGTGTGGGTCGGCCTAGTGCCTGCGACAGGAAACGGCGCAAAACGCAGCGTGGTGACACCTCAATTTCGCAGTGAAAAATGACCCTTTTTTGGCAAAGTGCCTAGCTGTCGTTTTTTTAACCCTAGCTTTGCGGGCACCTTGAGAAACCTAGCAAACCTATACATTTTTAAAAACTAGACACCCAGGGGAATCCAGGATGGGATGACTTGACTGACTCCCACCAGGGTCTGTTACCCAGAATCCCTTGCAAACCTAAAAAATCAACAAAAAAACACATTTTCCCCACATTTCTGTGGTGGAAAGTTCTGGAATCTGTGTGGATCCGCAAATTTCCACGTACGCCACATTCCCCAAAGTCTTACAAGAAAAACGGTACCTCACTTGTGTGGGTCGGCCTAGTGCCCGCGAAAGGAAACGGCGCAAAACGCAGCGTGGTGACACCTCAATTTCGCAGTGAAAAATGACCCTTTTTTGGCAAAGTGCCTAGCTGTCGTTTTTTTAACCCTAGCTTTGCGGGCACCTTGAGAAACCAAGCAAACCTATACATTTTTGAAAACTAGACACCCAGGGGAATCCAGGATGGGATGACTTGACTGCCTCCCACCAGGGTCTGTTACCCAGAATCCCTTGCAAACCTAAAAAATTGTCCAAAAAAACACATTTCCCCCACATTTCTGTGGTGGAAAGTTCTGGAATCTGCGTGGATCCACAAATCTCCACCCACCCCGCATTCCCCAAAGTCTTACAAGAAAAACGGTACCTCACTTGTGTGGGTCGGCCTAGTGCCCGCGACAGGAAACGGCGCAAAATGCAGCGTGGTGACACCTCAATTTCGCAGTGAAAAATGAGCCTTTTTTGGCAAAGTGCCTAGCTGTCGTTTTTTTAACCCTAGCTTTGCGGGCACCTTGAGAAACCAAGCAAACCTATACATTTTTGAAAACTAGACACCCAGGGGAATCCAGGATGGGATGACTTGACTGCCTCCCACCAGGGTCTGTTACCCAGAAAACCTTGCAAACCTAAAAAATCAACAAAAATACACATTTTCCCCACATTTCTGTGGTGGAAAGTTCTGGAATCTGTGTGGATCCGCAAATGTCCACATACACCCCGTTCCCCAAAGTCTTACAAGTAAAATGGTACCTCACTTGTGCGGGTCGGCCTAGTGCCCGCGACAGGAAACGGCTCAAAACCCAACGTGAACACACCACATTTTCACAATGAAAATTGACCCTTTTTTTGCGAAGAGTCTAGCTGTGGTTTTTTAACACTAGCTCTGCCGGCACCTAGTGAAATGTTGCAAACCTATACATTTTTGAAGACTAGACACCCAGGGGAATCCAGGTTGGGGTGACTTGACTGCCTCCCACCAGGTTCTGTTACCCAAAATCCCTTGCAAACCTACAAAATTGTCAAAAAAAACAAATTTTCCCCACATTTCTGTGGTGGAACGTTCTGGAAACTGCATGGATCCACAAATTTCCACCCACCCCGCGTTCTCCAAAGTCTTACGAGAAAAATGGTACCTCACTTGTGCGGGTTGGCCTAGTGCCCACGACAGGAAACGGCGAAAAATGCAACGTGGTCTCACCTCAATTTCGCAGTGAAAAATGACCCTTTTTTGGTAAAGTTCCTAGCTGTAGTTTTTGAACCCTAGCTCTGCGGGCACCTTAGCAAACCTACACATTGTTGAAAACTAGACACCCAGGGGAATCCAGGATGGGGTGATTTGACTGCCTCCCACCAGGGTCTGTTACCCAGAATCCCTTACAAACCTAAAAAATTGTCCAAAAAAACACATTTCCCCCACATTTCTGTGGTGGAAAGTTCTGGAATCTGTGTGGATCCGCAAATTTCCACGTACGCCACATTCCCCAAAGTCTTACGAGAAAAATGGTACCTCACTTGTGCGGGTCGGCCTAGTGCCCGCGACAGGAAACGGCTCAAAACCCAACGTGAACACACCACATTTTCACAATTAAAATTTACCCTTTTTTTGCGAAGAGTCTAGCTGTAGTTTTTTAACACTAGGTCTGCCGGCACCTAGTGAAATGTTGCAAACCTATACATTTGTGAAAACTAGACACCCAGGGGAATCCAGGATGGGGTGACTTGACTGCTTCCTACCAGGTTCTGTTACCCAAAATCCCTTGCACACCTACACAATTGTCAAAAAAAACACATTTTCACCACATTTCTGTGGTGGAAAGTTCTGGACTCTGCGTGGATCCACAAATTTCCACCCACCCCGCGTTCCCCAATGTCTTACGAGAAAAATGGTACCTCACTTGTGCGGGTCGGCCTAGTGCCCACGACAGGAAATGGCGCAAAACGCAACGTGGTCACACATCAATTTCGCAGTGAAAAATGACCCTTTTTTGGCAAAGTGCCTAGCTGTAGTTTTTTAACCCTAGCTGTGCGGGCACCTTGGGAAACCTAGCAAACCTATACATTTTTGAAAACTAGACACCCTGGGCAATCCAGGATGAGGTGACTTGACTGCCTCCCACCAGGGTCTGTAACCCAGAATCCCTTGCAAACCTAAAAAAGTGTCCAAAAAAACACATTTTCCCCATATTTCTGTGGTGGAAAGTTCCGGAATCTGCGTGGATCCACACATTTCCACCTACGCCACGTTCCCCAAAGTCTTATGAGAAAAATGGTACCTCACTTGTGCGGGTCGGCCTAGTGCCCACGACAGGAAACTGCGAAAAACGCAACGTGGTCTCACCTCAATTTCGCAGTGAAAAATGACCCTTTTTTGGCAAAGTGCCTAGCTGTAGTTTTTTAACCCTAGCTCTGTGGGCACCTTGGAAAACCTAGCAATCCTACACATTTTTGAAAACTTGACACCCAGGGGAATCCAGGATGGGGTGACTTGACTGCCTCCCACCAGGGTCTGTTACCCAGAATCCCTTACAAACCTAAAAAATTGTCCAAACAAACACATTTCCCCCACATTTCTGTGGTGGAAAGTTCTGGAATCTGCGTGGATCCACAAATCTCCACCCACCCCGCGTTCCCCAAAGTCTTACAAGAAAAACGGTACCTCACTTGTGTGGGTCGGCCTAGTGCCCGCGAAAGGAAACGGCGCAAAACGCAGCGTGGTGACACCTCAATTTCGCAGTGAAAAATGACCCTTTTTTGGCAAAGTGCCTAGCTGTCGTTTTTTTAACCCTAGCTTTGCGGGCACCTTGAGAAACCAAGCAAACCTATACATTTTTGAAAACTAGACACCCAGGGGAATCCAGGATGGGATGACTTGACTGCCTCCCACCAGGGTCTGTTACCCAGAATCCCTTGCAAACCTAAAAAATTGTCCAAAAAAACACATTTCCCCCACATTTCTGTGGTGGAAAGTTCTGGAATCTGCGTGGATCCACAAATCTCCACCCACCCCGCGTTCCCCAAAGTCTTACAAGAAAAACGGTACCTCACTTGTGTGGGTCGGCCTAGTGCCCGCGACAGGAAACGGCGCAAAATGCAGCGTGGTGACACCTCAATTTCGCAGTGAAAAATGACCCTTTTTTGGCAAAGTGCCTAGCTGTCGTTTTTTTAACCCTAGCTTTGCGGGCACCTTGAGAAACCAAGCAAACCTATACATTTTTGAAAACTAGACACCCAGGGGAATCCAGGATGGGATGACTTGACTGCCTCCCACCAGGGTCTGTTACCCAGAAAACCTTGCAAACCTAAAAAATCAACAAAAATACACATTTTCCCCACATTTCTGTGGTGGAAAGTTCTGGAATCTGTGTGGATCCGCAAATGTCCACATACACCCCGTTCCCCAAAGTCTTACAAGAAAAATGGTACCTCACTTGTGCGGGTCGGCCTAGTGCCCGCGACAGGAAACGGCTCAAAACCCAACGTGAACACACCACATTTTCACAATGAAAATTGACCCTTTTTTTGCGAAGAGTCTAGCTGTGGTTTTTTAACACTAGCTCTGCCGGCACCTAGTGAAATGTTGCAAACCTATACATTTTTGAAGACTAGACACCCAGGGGAATCCAGGTTGGGGTGACTTGACTTCCTCCCACCAGGTTCTGTTACCCAAAATCCCTTGCAAACCTACAAAATTGTCAAAAAAAACAAATTTTCCCCACATTTCTGTGGTGGAACGTTCTGGAATCTGCATGGATCCACAAATTTCCACCCACCCCGCGTTCCCCAAAGTCTTACGAGAAAAATGGTACCTCACTTGTGCGGGTTGGCCTAGTGCCCACGACAGGAAACGGCGAAAAATGCAACGTGGTCTCACCTCAATTTCGCAGTGAAAAATGACCCTTTTTTGGTAAAGTTCCTAGCTGTAGTTTTTGAACCCTAGCTCTGCGGGCACCTTAGCAAACCTACACATTTTTGAAACTAGACACCCAGGGGAATCCAGGATGGGGTGACTTGACTGCCTCCCACCAGGGTCTGTTACCCAGAATCCCTTACAAACCTAAAAAATTGTCCAAAAAAACACATTTCCCCCACATTTCTGTGGTGGAAAGTTCTGGAATCTGCGTGGATCCACAAATCTCCACCCACCCCGTGTTCCCCAAAGTCTTACGAGAAAAACTGTACCTCACTTGTGTGGGTCGGCCTAGTGCCTGCGACAGGAAACGGCGCAAAACGCAGCGTGGTGACACCTCAATTTCGCAGTGAAAAATGACCCTTTTTTGGCAAAGTACCTAGCTGTCGTTTTTTTAACCCTAGCTTTGCGGGCACCTTAAGAAACCTAGCAAACCTATACATTTTTAAAAACTAGACACCCAGGGGAATCCAGGATGGGATGACTTGACTGCCTCCCACCAGGGTCTGTTACCCAGAATCCCTTGCAAACCTAAAAAATCAACAAAAAAACACATTTTCCCCACATTTCTGTGGTGGAAAGTTCTGGAATCTGTGTGGATCCGCAAATTTCGACGTACGCCACATTCCCCAAAGTCTTACGAGAAAAATGGTACCTCACTTGTGCGGGTCGGCCTAGTGCCCGCGACAGAAAACGGCTCAAAACCCAACGTGAACACACCACATTTTCACAATGAAAATTTACCCTTTTTTTGCGAAGAGTCTAGCTGTAGTTTTTTAACACTAGCTCTGCCGGCACCTAGTGAAATGTTGCAAACCTATACATTTGTGAAAACTAGACACCCAGGGGAATCCAGGATGGGGTGACTTGACTGCTTCCCACCAGGTTCTGTTACCCAAAATCCCTTGCAAACCTACACAATTGTCAAAAAAACCACATTTTCACCACATTTCTGTGGTGGAAAGTTCTGGACTCTGCGTGGATCCACAAATTTCCACCCACCCCGCGTTCCCCAATGTCTTACGAGAAAAATGGTACCTCACTTGTGCGGGTCGGCCTAGTGCCCACGACAGGAAATGGCGCAAAACGCAACGTGGTCACACATCAATTTCGCAGTGAAAAATGACCCTTTTTTGGCAAAGTGCCTAGCTGTAGTTTTTTAACCCTAGCTGTGCGGGCACCTTGGGAAACCTAGCAAACCTATACATTTTTGAAAACTAGACACCCTGGGGAATCCAGGATGGGGTGACTTGACTGCCTCCCACCAGGGTCTGTAACCCAGAATCCCTTGCAAACCTAAAAAAGTGTCCAAAAAAACACATTTTCCCCATATTTCTGTGGTGGAAAGTTCCGGAATCTGCGTGGATCCACACATTTCCACCTACGCCATGTTCCCCAAAGTCTTATGAGAAAAATGGTACCTCACTTGTGCGGGTCGGCCTAGTGCCCACGACAGGAAACTGCGAAAAACGCAACGTGGTCTCACCTCAATTTCGCAGTGAAAAATGACCCTTTTTTGGCAAAGTGCCTAGCTGTAGTTTTTTAACCCTAGCTCTGTGGGCACCTTGGGAAACCTAGCAATCCTACACATTTTTGAAAACTTGACACCCAGGGGAATACAGGATGGGGTGACTTGACTGCCTCCCACCAGGGTCTGTTACCCAGAATCCCTTACAAACCTAAAAAATTGTCCAAACAAACACATTTCCCCCACATTTCTGTGGTGGAAAGTTCTGGAATCTGCGTGGATCCACAAATCTCCACCCACCCCGCGTTCCCCAAAGTCTTACAAGAAAAACGGTACCTCACTTGTGTGGGTCGGCCTAGTGCCCGCGAAAGGAAACGGCGCAAAACGCAGCGTGGTGACACCTCAATTTCGCAGTGAAAAATGACCCTTTTTTGGCAAAGTGCCTAGCCGTCGTTTTTTTAACCCTAGCTTTGCGGGCGCCTTGAGAAACCAAGCAAACCTATACATTTTTGAAAACTAGACACCCAGGGGAATCCAGGATGGGATGACTTGACTGCCTCCCACCAGGGTCTGTTACCCAGAATCCCTTGCAAACCTAAAAAATTGTCCAAAAAAACACATTTCCCCCACATTTCTGTGGTGGAAAGTTCTGGAATCTGCGTGGATCCGCAAATGTCCACATACACCCCGTTCCCCAAAGTCTTACAAGAAAAATGGTACCTCACTTGTGCGGGTCGGCCTAGTGCCCGCGACAGGAAACGGCTCAAAACCCAACGTGAACACACCACATTTTCACAATGAAAACTGACCCTTTTTTTGCGAAGAGTCTAGCTGTGGTTTTTTAACACAGGCTCTGCCGGCACCTAGTGAAATGTTGCAAACCTATACATTTTTGAAGACTAGACACCCAGGGGAATCCAGGTTGGGGTGACTTGACTGCCTCCCACCAGGTTCTGTTACCCAAAATCCCTTGCAAACCTACAAAATTGTCAAAAAAAACTAATTTTCCCCACATTTCTGTGGTGGAACGTTCTTGAATCTGCATGGATCCACAAATTTCCACCCACCCCGCGTTCCCCAAAGTCTTACGAGAAAAATGGTACCTCACTTGTGCGGGTTGGCCTAGTGCCCACGACAGGAAACGGCGAAAAATGCAACGTGGTCTCACCTCAATTTCGCAGTGAAAAATGACCCTTTTTTGGCAAAGTGCCTAGCTGTAGTTTTTTAACCCTAGCTCTGTGGGCACCTTGGGAAACCAAGCAATCCTACACATTTTTGAAAACTTGACACCCAGGGGAATACAGGATGGGGTGACTTGACTGCCTCCCACCAGGGTCTGTTACCCAGAGTCCCTTACAAACCTAAAAAATTGTCCAAACAAACACATTTCCCCCACATTTCTGTGGTGGAAAGTTCTGGAATCTGCGTGGATCCACAAATCTCCACCCACCCCGCGTTCCCCAAAGTCTTACAAGAAAAACGGTACCTCACTTGTGTGGGTCGGCCTAGTGCCCGCGAAAGGAAACGGCGCAAAACGCAGCGTGGTGACACCTCAATTTCGCAGTGAAAAATGAGCCTTTTTTGGCAAAGTGCCTAGCTGTCGTTTTTTTAACCCTAGCTTTGCGGGCGCCTTGAGAAACCAAGCAAACCTATACATTTTTGAAAACTAGACACCCAGGGGAATCCAGGATGGGATGACTTGACTGCCTCCCACCAGGGTCTGTTACCCAGAATCCCTTGCAAACCTAAAAAATTGTCCAAAAAAACACATTTCCCCCACATTTCTGTGGTGGAAAGTTCTGGAATCTGCGTGGATCCGCAAATGTCCACATACACCCCGTTCCCCAAAGTCTTACAAGAAAAATGGTACCTCACTTGTGCGGGTCGGCCTAGTGCCCGCGACAGGAAACGGCTCAAAACCCAACGTGAACACACCACATTTTCACAATGAAAACTGACCCTTTTTTTGAGAAGAGTCTAGCTGTGGTTTTTTAACACAGGCTCTGCCGGCACCTAGTGAAATGTTGCAAACCTATACATTTTTGAAGACTAGACACCCAGGGGAATCCAGGTTGGGGTGACTTGACTGCCTCCCACCAGGTTCTGTTACCCAAAATCCCTTGCAAACCTACAAAATTGTCAAAAAAAACTAATTTTCCCCACATTTCTGTGGTGGAACGTTCTTGAATCTGCATGGATCCACAAATTTCCACCCACCCCGCGTTCCCCAAAGTCTTACGAGAAAAATGGTACCTCACTTGTGCGGGTTGGCCTAGTGCCCACGACAGGAAACGGCGAAAAATGCAACGTGGTCTCACCTCAATTTCGCAGTGAAAAATGACCCTTTTTTGGTAAAGTTCCTAGCTGTAGTTTTTGAACCCTAGCTCTGCGGGCACCTTAGCAAACCTACACATTTTTGAAAACTAGACACCCAGGGGAATCCAGGATGGGGTGACTTGACTGCCTCCCACCAGGGTCTGTTACCCAGAATCCCTTACAAACCTAAAAAATTGTCCAAAAAAACACATTTCCCCCACATTTCTGTGGTGGAAAGTTCTGAAATCTGCGTGGATCCACAAATCTCCACCCACCCCGTGTTCCCCAAAGTCTTACGAGAAAAACTGTACCTCACTTGTGTGGGTCGGCCTAGTGCCTGCGACAGGAAACGGCGCAAAACGCAGCGTGGTGACACCTCAATTTCGCAGTGAAAAATGACCCTTTTTTGGCAAAGTACCTAGCTGTCGTTTTTTTAACCCTAGCTTTGCGGGCACCTTGAGAAACCTAGCAAACCTATACATTTTTTAAAACTAGACACCCAGGGGAATCCAGGATGGGATGACTTGACTGCCTCCCACCAGGGTCTGTTACCCAGAATCCCTTGCAAACCTAAAAAATCAACAAAAAAACACATTTTCCCCACATTTCTGTGGTGGAAAGTTCTGGAATCTGTGTGGATCCGCAAATTTCGACGTACGCCACATTCCCCAAAGTCTTACGAGAAAAATGGTACCTCACTTGTGCGGGTGGGCCTAGTGCCCGCGACAGGAAACGGCTCAAAACCCAACGTGAACACACCACATTTTCACAATGAAAATTTACCCTTTTTTTGCGAAGAGTCTAGCTGTAGTTTTTTAACATTAGCTCTGCCGGCACCTAGTGAAATGTTGCAAACCGATACATTTGTGAAAACTAGACACCCAGGGGAATCCAGGATGGGGTGACTTGACTGCTTCCCACCAGGTTCTGTTACCCAAAATCCCTTGCAAACCTACACAATTGTAAAAAAAAACACATTTTCACCACATTTCTGTGGTGGAAAGTTCTGGACTCTGCGTGGATCCACAAATTTCCACCCACCCCGCGTTCCCCAATGTCTTACGAGAAAAATGGTACCTCACTTGTGCGGGTCGGCCTAGTGCCCACGACAGGAAACGGCGCAAAACGCAACGTGGTCACACATCAATTTCGCAGTGAAAAATGACCCTTTTTTGGCATAGTGCCTAGCTGTAGTTTTTTAACCCTAGCTGTGCGGGTACCTTGGGAAACCTAGCAAACCTATACATTTTTGAAAACTAGACACCCTGGGGAATCCAGGATGGGGTGACTTGACTGCCTCCCACCAGGGTCTGTTACCCAGAATCCCTTACAAACCTAAAAAATTGTCCAAACAAACACATTTCCCCCACATTTCTGTGGTGGAAAGTTCTGGAATCTGCGTGGATCCACAAATCTCTACCCACCCCGCGTTCCCCAAAGTCTTACAAGAAAAACGGTACCTCACTTGTGTGGGTCGGCCTAGTGCCCGCGACAGGAAACGGCGCAAAACGCAGCGTGGTGACACCTCAATTTCGCAGTGAAAAATGACCCTTTTTTGGCAAAGTGCCTAGCTGTCGTTTTTTTAACCCTAGCTTTGCGGGCACCTTGAGAAACCAAGCAAACCTATACATTTTTGAAAACTAGACACCCAGGGGAATCCAGGATGGGATGACTTGACTGCCTCCCACCAGGGTCTGTTACCCAGAATCCCTTGCAAACCTAAAAAATTGTCCAAAAAAACACATTTCCCCCACATTTCTGTGGTGGAAAGTTCTGGAATCTGCGTGGATCCACAAATCTCCACCCACCCCGCGTTCCCCAAAGTCTTACAAGAAAAACGGTACCTCACTTGTGTGGGTCGGCCTAGTGCCCGCGACAGGAAACGGCGCAAAACGCAGCGTGGTGACACCTCAATTTCGCAGTGAAAAATGACCCTTTTTTGGCAAAGTACCTAGCTGTCGTTTTTTTAACCCTAGCTTTGCGGGCACCTTGAGAAACCAAGCAAACCTATACATTTTTGAAAACTAGACACCCAGGGGAATCCAGGATGGGATGACTTGACTGCCTCCCACCAGGGTCTGTTACCCAGAAAACCTTGCACACCTAAAAAATCAACAAAAATACACATTTTCCCCACATTTCTGTGGTGGAAAGTTCTGGAATCTGTGTGGATCCGCAAATGTCCACGTACACCACGTTCCCCAAAGTCTTACAAGAAAAATGGTACCTCACTTGTGCGGGTCGGCCTAGTGCCCGCGACAGAAAACGGCTCAAAACCCAACGTGAACACACCACATTTTCACAATGAAAATTTACCCTTTTTTTGCGAAGAGTCTAGCTGTGGTTTTTTTAACACTAGCTCTGCCGGCACCTAGTGAAATGTTGCAAACCTATACATTTTTGAAGACTAGACACCCAGGGGAATCCAGGTTGGGGTGACTTGACTGCCTCCCACCAGGTTCTGTTACCCAAAATCCCTTGCAAACCTTCAAAATTGTCCAAAAAAACAAAATTTCCCCACATTTCTGTGGTGGAACGTTCTGGAATCTGCATGGATCCACAAATTTCCACCCACCCCGCGTTCCCCAAAGTCTTACGAGAAAAATGGTACCTCACTTGTGCGGGTTGGCCTAGTGCCCACGACAGGAAACGGCGAAAAATGCAACGTGGCCTCACCTCAATTTCGCAGTGAAAAATGACCCTTTTTTGGTAAAGTGCCTAGCTGTAGTTTTTGAACCCTAGCTCTGTGGGCACCTTAGCAAACCTACACATTTTTGAAAACTAGACACCCAGGGGAATTCAGGATGGGGTGACTTGACTGCCTCCCACCAGGGTCTGTTACCCAGAATCCCTTGCAAACCTAAAAAAGTGTCCAAAAAAACACATTTTCCCCATACTTCTGTGGTGGAAAGCTCTGGAATCTGTGTGGATCCACACATTTCCACCTACGCCGCGTTCCCCAAAGTCTTACGAGAAAACTGGTACCTCACTTGTGCGGGTCGGCCTAGTGCCCACGACAGGAAACGGCGCAAAACGCAACGTGGTCACACCTCAATTTCGCATTGAAAAATGACCCTTTTTTGGCAAAGTGCCTAGCTGTAGTTTTTGAACCCTAGCTCTGCGGGCACCTTGGGAAACCTAGCAAACCTATACATTTTTTAAAACTAGACACCCTGGGGAATCCAGGATGAGGTGACTTGACTGCCTCCCACCAGAGTCTGTTACCCAGAATCCCTTGCAAACCTAAAAAAGTGTAAAAAAAAACACATTTTCCCCACATTTCTGTGGTGGAAAGTTCCGGAATCTGCGTGGATCCACAAATTCCCCCCACCCTCGCGTTCCCCAAGGTCTTACGAGAAAAATGGTACCTCACTTGTGCGGGTCGGCCTAGTGCCCGCGACAGGAAATGGCGCAAAATGCAACGTGGTCAACCTCAATTTCGCAGTGAAAAATGACCCTTTTTTGGCAAAGTGCCTAGCTGTAGTTTTTGAACCCTAGCTCTGCGGGCAACTTGGGAAACCTAGCAAACCTATACATTTTTGAAAACTAGACACCCAGGGGAATCCAGGATGGGGTGACTTGACTGCCTCCCACCAGGGTCTGTTACCCAGAATCCCTTACAAACCTAAAAAATTGTCCAAAAAAACACATTTCCCCCACATTTATGTGGTGGAAAGTTCCGGAATCTGCGTAGATCCACAAATTTCCACTCACCCCGTGTTCCCCAAAGTCTGACAAGGAAAATGGTACCTCACTTGTGCGGGTCGGCCTAGTGCCCGCGACAGGAAATGGCGCAAAACTCAACGTGGTCACACCTCATTTTCTCAGTGAAAAATGACCCTTTTTTGGCAAATTGCCTAGCTGTCGTTTTTTAACCCTAGCTTTGCGGGCACCTTGAGAAACCTAGCAAACTTATACATTTCTGAATACTAGACACCCGGGGGCTTCCTGGGAGGTATAGCTTGCATGGATCCCCCAACGTTTCCTGACCCAGAAACCCCTGCAAACCTCAATTTTAGCAGAAACAATCACTTTTTTTCACACATTTTGATGTGGGAAAGTTGTGGCATCACCGGGCTCACTCGAATTTCCCACCACCCAGCGTTCCCCCAGGTCTCCTGGTAAAAATGGTGCCTCACTTGTGTGGGAGGCCCAAGTACCCGCGACAGGCAAGAGCCTAAAACGTAGTGAGGCGACATCAAAATTGCCACTTGGGTTTTTGACCCGGTGCTCGGCGGCCATCTAGGGAAACCTACCAAACCGATACATTTCTGAAAACTAGACACCCGGGAGCTTCCATCGAGGTATGGATTGCGTGGATCCCCCAACGTTTCCTTACACAGAATCCCCTGCAAACCTCAATTTTAGCTGAAAAAATCACTTTTTTCACACATTTTTGTGTGGGAAAGTTGTGGCATCACCGGGCTCACACAAATTTCCCACCACCCAGCGTTACCCCACGTCTCCCGGTAAAAATGGTGCCTCACTTGTGTGGGAGGCCCAAGTACCCGCGACAGGCAAGGGCCCAAAACGTAGTGAGGCGACATCAAAATTGCCCATCTCAAAACCACCTGGCCCAAGGGGTCGCTTCCCTTACAATTCACTATATATCCCTGGGTCTAGTGGGCTTTTCTGCCCCCCCTGGGACCAGAAATGGCCAAGGAAATGCCCGATCTGCCCCCATGGGGGGCAGAAAAGTCTTAATTTTAAATTGGCCCCCTAGGAAGTGACCCTTGCCTAAGGGGCCGCTTTCTTTTACAAAAAAGTCCCTGGTGTCTAGTGGGGCATTCCTGCTCCACGATCGCGACGCTGTGCGCGATCGTGAAGCAGGAATGCCCTGCATTGAGACATCAGGGAAGAGGAAATACTCTTTCCTCTCCCCCGAGGCCTCAAGGCATCCTAAAATAACCCCCCCCCTGCCCCATCGGAGGCAAAACACCTACCTCCTTGCTGGACGCGCTGGAAAGAAATGATTTCCAGCGCGTCCAGCGCTTCCTGATGACGTTGGCGCGCGCTGTGCGCGCTGACGTCATGGGGAAGCATGGGGGGGCTCGGGGGTGGCAGCGGAAACTCTTTCGCTGCCAACCCCTCAATTGGATTAAAAATCAAGCACCCAGAGGGGGAGCGCCAGCGCTTCCCCCAGGGGCTGTGCTCATGACGGAGCGGTTCCGTCATAAGCACAACCCAACCGATGCTCATGACGGAACTGCTCCGTCATGAGCATCAAAGGGGTTAATATTTATATGGCCCCGCTGGCAAAGATCGTAGAGCATTTTGGCTTTGAGATCATTTCATACGCTGACGACACCCTGCTGATGTTTACTATGGGCCAAGACCTAGAATTGGAGAAAAAGCGTTTCTCTGCCGGACTGCTAGCAATCTCCAACTGGATGACTGAGAATTGCCTTCAGTTAAATCCAGAAAAACAGAGATTATGCTACTTGGAAAAGCCCTAGCCATCTGGTCGGAGGATTGGTGGCCCCACCAATTAGGTGCTATTCCCATGCCCAAGCAAACGGTCAAAAACCTAAGGATAAAACTGGATCAAGCCCTATCAATGAAAGAGCATATTGCTGCCACCACAAGTGCTATTACAATATGCGCCTTCTGTGCAGAATCTTCCCTCTCCTCCCCACGAACACTCACAGAACCCTGGTCCAGGCCACGGTGATAAGTAGACTGGACTATGGAAATGGCCTGCTGACGGAAGTTGGTGAAACCGTGCTCACTAAGCTACAGATAGTCCAGAACACCGCGTCACGACTCATTTTGAACCGGCCTGCAGGTCCCCTTTCTGCACCCTTAGTGAAAGAACTGCACTGGCTCCCAGTGAAGAAGAGTTCCTATTTTAAAATCTGTTGCCTCACATATAACGCCTTGAGAGGCAAAGGCCCACGCTATCTTAAAAAAAACTTCACAACCTATGTCCCCGGCTGCAATCTCAGATCGAGCACCCGGGCCCTTTTGTGCATACCCCGAATTGGTCAAATGCGCAATGGGGGTAAGGCTTTCTCCTATCTCGCCCCACGGTACTGGAACAAACTACCCATAACCCTCCGAGAGACTCCCTTATACAGTAAATTCAGAAAACTATTACAGCCTATTTATATTCATTTTACCCAGTTTGCACTTCCGTTCAGGATCCGCAACAGCGCCGAGATGCCTCCGGGTGATATGTGCGCTATAGCAAATAATATTAACATAACATAACATTGCAACATGTGGCAACCCTGGAACTGGATACATGTGGTCTTATATGCAACACTACAAATTGCCACAGACAACCCAACATCTTAGAGACTTGAGATATTGCACATTAGGATAGTAGATAGTAGAAATTAGTAGGGGCGTCTTGGCGCTGCTTCTTGTACCAATCTGATATTTTGTCTTAGCATGAATTATGACTAGTTGTTGAAGAGTCATGTTTTTAGTGACTTCTGAAAGGACAGGAGATTTGGGCTGTCTCTAAGTTCAACAAGAAGAGAGTTCCAGAGTCTAGCTGTTCCTGCATTGAAACTTCGTCAACACCATTGAGCTCTTCTTATCCTGGGGACAGTAAGGAGTTTTGCACTGGATGATCTCAAATGTCTAGATGGATGATACTAAGTGCAAAGTGTTTTCAAAAAATCTCGGCCAATGTTATGCAATGCTTTTAAAGCTCTGCATAATCGATTGGCCAGTGTAATTTCATCAATTCTTGAGAGACCCATTTGTGCTTGGGAATGCCTAAAAACAGTGGGCCGTCGCATTTTGAAGCATCAGGAGTTCCCTTGACAGGTTTTATTTAATGTTAAGGAAAAGGGCATTCCCACAGTCTAATCTGGACAGGGCTAATGCCGTGACCACTGCCTTTTGAAGATCTAGGGGAATGAAAGGACAGATCTTCCTAATCATTTTTAGGATGAAAAATACGGATGATGTTAAGGTGTTAATGTGGTCCTTAAACGTCAATCTATCATCAAAGATGATCCCTAGGTTTCTTACTTTCATCACTGGTAAAGGAGGAGAGCCTATCTTAGATGGCCACCAGTTAGGTGTCAAAAACAAGATATCATTCCCCAAGAGAAGAACCTCTGTCTTCCCGGAGTTAAGCCATAAGCAATTGGCTCTCATCCATTTATTAATGTGAGCCATGCAAATGTTAAAATGCTCTGCTTTTTCATTTGGGTTGCTAGATACTGAGACAATTAACTGGGTGTCATCTGATATAACCGAGAAACCATAATATTTTATTGATTTTGCCAGAGGTGTCACGTGGAGATTAGAAAGGGTGGGGCTCAGGGACAAACCCTGCGGTACTCCACATGGCAACCTGTATTGATAAAAGGAAAAGGATCCCATGATTACGTGTTGTAGGATTTAAGGGTTTTTAATGCTGCACCTTTTATTCTAAAATCAGAGAGTTGGTTGATTAAGATATTGTGATTGACTGTATCGAAAGCTTCTGATAAGTCCAATAAAATGAAGTCAGCCTTCCCTCCTTCATCCAGTATCAATTGTAGCTCTTCAGCAGCTGCACCTAAAGCAGTCTCCGTACTGTGAGCAGCTTGGAATCTAAACTGATTTGGATCTAGGAGACTATTGTTATCTAAGAAAGATGTAACTTCCATGTTTTATGCTCTTTCTAGTACTTTAGAAGGGAACGGTAGCCTGGCAATAGATCTTAAGCTGCTTGGCTCTGCTGGATATAAGTTAGATTTTGTTATTAACGGAAATATGACAGCCATTTTCCAGTCAGTGGGATTAAGTGCTGTCATTATAATTTTGTTGAGAATTTTGGTGAGTTGGTCACTTATAATTACTGGTGCAATTATTCATGGGGGACAAGGGTGAGCTGGTTGAGCTGGATTTGGTTACATTTATAAGCTTTGAGACTTGCTCCGTTTCTATTGGAGAGAAGGATTCTAGTGTTTGTAGTAAGCATGTAGTGTCAGTAGTTGCAGTGACAGAGTCATTTAGAGAACTAGTAGATGTAAAAGATGTTTTCTACTTTAGCTTGAAAGAATTTTGCCAGTGAATTACACAATTCTTGGCTATAATAGTTGTTAGTAGAGTCTGGTACTTTGGCTAGATCTTTTACTGTGCAAAAGAGTTCTGTGCACACATTTTTGGATTGGATTGTAAGATTTTGGAAGAGAAATAGTTGCTTTTTTCTAAGCCTGGGTGGAGTGACAAAAAACAACCCCACGGTACATGGATTCACGAACAGCACCATGTGCAGCGCAAGAGGGCGCAGCTTCCTTTCTGCTGCTCAAGTAGATTTTCTACTTGAGCAGCAGCTTTCTCAATGCGAACGGAAGGTTTCTCAACATGAGTGGTCGTGACCTGCTGCATTGAGAAATCTGACCGCCCGTGTTGAGAAATCTCGCCAGGAGATTGATTTTTCTCACTCGCCAACTAGACCCTTGGTGAGCGCAAAAAATCTCGCAAAAGGCTCACTTGCCTCCTAACACTGCTGCTATCAAGACCTCCTCCACATTTGCTACTGTTTCTGACTTTTGGGAGCAACCATACCAGGTCCCACAGGTGAGAAGGCCTCTGCCTTTATGCCAGAGGAGATGGAGTTGCTGGCAAAATAGGTATTTTCCCTGTATGGCCAGCTCTTTGGCTCACCAGAAGAACAGGTATAAGTCAGGCATACATATGTGAATCTGTCTAACTGGCTCTTTTTTCATTTACACAGGCCACAATGTCCCTTTGAATTCCAGAGTGAAGTGTAGTGATTGGTGTTAAGTGTCACATAATGTGGTCCTTACATAGGACAATGTCAAATATAAAACACCATCAACATATTTTGTGTGTTTAATGACCTAGATTAACATTGGTGCATATATAGAGTTCTATGCATCTATATGTTTGATGTACGTTTGATAACCAAATAACATCATGGTAAATGGTAAAGAAATCGTATAATCTTTACACCTGAGATATGTATGGACTGTGTAAAGAACAAGTGGAAATGATGTTAGCTATGTTTATAGTCCCACAAATAACTCAGCCTAGACCAGGACTCTCCAAAATGTAGTTTGGGAGCTAACAGTAGCTCCCAGACCGCTTGCAGTAGCATACAGCCTTGGGGTTGTTTGTTGGATGGGACCAAGGTAACCCTTGTAATGTAAGAGTTGAGGAAGGACGGTGTTCATATGACATCATGATCATCAGGTTGCAGATAGCTAAATATTAAGGGTGGGCAAAGAATTCTGCTCCGCCTGTGGAGTTCGAAGTTCCTAAAAACTCCGTGCAGTGAAGCAGAGCGTTGTTTTCTTTCTCAAGCGGCTTGCCAACAGTAAGTTGGCAAGCGCTTGCAAGAAAAAAAAATGCACTAGAGCTCCTCCTCACGAGATTTCTCCTTGCGGACAGTCACAGCAGGTCGGGACCGCCCGCGTTGAGAAATCTGACATTTGCGTTGAGGAAGCTGCCTAGAAAGTCTACTTGAATGGCAGAAAGTAGCAGCGCGTGCTGATTTTACAGCACAAGACAAACTCCTGGCGCTAAATATCAGTTAGGGCAGCTCAATTTAACATTCTCTGCCGCTGGCAGCGTGGCAGAGTTTTTCTGGCACTTCGCGGAGTTCCGCGGAGTAAAGCTCCACGAATTCCCCCCAGGCTTACTAAATAGCAGTGCTCATTCAGAATCATGGGCCAAGCTGGGCCTGAGTCACAGGGTCATACCACTGATGCACTGAGGTACAGCTGTCAAGAACATGTATCCTATGCAGGTCAAAATTCGACGTGTGCTTAAAATATGGCCTTGAATGCTTTTAAATGGACAACATTTGAAAGGGAGAGGCCCCTGACTTCTTGAGCTAGCAGTTCGTTTCAATTGACTCACATGTCAAAGAATGTCATGTCCAAACTTCAGGCCTCTTATTCACAGTGGCCACTGTTCACTGTGCCATAATCATTAACTTTTTAGCCTTCAGTAGTTCACAATATTTAGCACTGATCAGAAGTAGGTTACATATTATGTAGGGGCCCCTTGGCTAGATGGTGTCACAGGCCTGGATTTGTGTGTTTAGACCATGAAATGGGATGAAGATGAGCACCAGGTCACTATTGAAGTGTTTATGAGAATATTGGTTTAGGTCAGCATGTGATAATACACATGCTAACCTATGAGTTATGCTACTGATAGCTGTAGACAGTTTTTCTGTCAGCAATACAAACAAAAAGTCTCAATATCATTGTTCGTTCTTTCCTTTCATGTATCCATAGACGTCATCACCCATCAGAAGTGCCACATATGAAAGGACATCGCTCGGAAGGTGTGCACCCTGGGGGTCTACATGCAGCGAAGAGTCCTTTGCCGCAATAGATATATAGATAGTATGTGATATATTGCTAAGCCACTTCAGTACAGAATTCATGTATGAATGTTGATACCTGACATACTTTATTGGCTTGAGGTGAGTGTTACCATCATGAAATGTCCAAACAATGTTAACCTGATTTCAGTTTATGATAATATTGGTACAACATTGCAGTATATGTTGATAGACATTGAGTCATATTTGACTTACTGGAATCCTGAGTTTGCACGGAGAGAACTTCAAGCCCCAGAAGATCCCACAGCCGCTGCCGCTTCCCTGAAGCTGTTCCTGCGACTGGAGGCCCTTAAAATGGCTCTAAGGTTCCTGCTGCGCGGGAGCTAGAATCTTGAGTTTGCACAGGCGGACTTCAAGCCCCAGAGGATCCTGTGGCTGCTTCTCCGCAGCTGTTCCTGAGCCCGGAGGCGCTTAAAAGTGCTCAGAGGGCCCCGCTACACGTGACGCGCCACAGGCGCGTGCCCGGGTGAAGACGAGGCCAAGACGGGCCCGTCTTAGCCGTCATAGTCTGAAAGAAGCCGGGCTGGGCCACCCCCCTTCCTTCTGGCTTTCAGGATACTGTCGTACTCTGCAGACGGTGAGTGACCACGCATTTTACTGTCTTTGCGCACTGTCTGCGATTCCCCTGGTCTATTTACCCACAGTTTAGTGTTTATGAACCTTGAGCATGGGGAAAAGTAAGGCGGAAACAACTAATGGGGGTGACAAACGCTCAAGAGCCAGCACATCGATTTTGTCCTTTTGAACCGTGCTGAGGGGGTATTATCGCAGGAGATTAATAGTGCCGAAATAGAGCTGGCTGGGAACCATCAAGCCACATCCCCGAGAATCAAGTGGCAGGCATCTTGACTGGGGGGCTGGTTGACCTAAACAACCATATAGTCAGGCCTCCATTTGTTCCCCTCCCTATTGACCTCAACCCCATAGAAAGCTCCTCCAATACACCTGGATCCACTGCCCACATCAAAGGACCCTGTGTTGAAATACCCCGCTACAACTTGTAAACTGGGAACCAGACGCAAACATTCCAACGCCTGGGTTGCCTGCATCCACCAAATCGAGTAGGAAGACTATTCCAGAGCATGTGAGCGCTCCATTTACTTCTGTAGTGACTATTCCGATGCCACGGGGAAGGATACACCAGCTGACAGTCTCTTAGTGTCCTTTAAAGCACTTGAAACGAAGTTCATCTCAGCCCTAAATGCGTTTGACACTCGTATTTCTGCACTTGAGCAAATAGTCGGATCATTGAAGGGGTCAGTGGACACTCTATATTCAAGTATAAGCAGCCAGTTTTCTGATCTCCAGCACACTTTCCTAAATACAGGCCCAAGTACTCTTCCCTGCGACGCCATTGTCAGTAGAAGGGTAAGAGTAACTCCCCAGGCTCAAGATCAGGCCCAGGTCTTATCAGCAGTCCCATTGCAACTGTCCTTGCGATCCTATTCTCCTAATTTACCCGACGTGCCAAGGATCACGGAGGCAAAATCTGGGTGGCAAGTGCCAGGTACGGCAATCCAGCAGGGAAGCAGGAGTAACACTGATTTGTCTGCTTCTGCCACATCCCAAAATTCACAGTCATCATACTAACCTCCAATACCACTATCCAGCTGCCCCCGGCAGCCACTCCCTATCTCATTGTGTTGGTGGATGTGCCCCCTTCGAGGAGGGGGGCTGAGGAAAATTTCAATGAATTGAAAAACAAGACTGTTCACTGGCTGGCAACCAGGACCAACGTCTCTTATCCCTCACGCAGATGCTGACAGAGAAGATCATAGTGGTCCGTAGGGTGGGTAGGATAGGCCAATGTCGGAAAACAGCGGTGGGAGACTGCATTATAGTGAACTTCAACAACCCTTTGGAGGCAGGCTTAATCTTTCGCGCCTTAGGTTCGATGGGGGCACCCTCAGACCATTTAACAGCTCACCCACTGGGCTTTCCCTCCCCCAAAGAACTCCAACATTGGGGGTTTCAGATATTTGAGTTTGCCACAGGGAAAGCCATGGTGTAGCCTCGCAAATTTTCAAGCTATATCTAATACCACTCCCCTGCTACTGAGAAACCGTTTCCTTCCATTGAGTGAGCTTGATGACCCAGATTGATTGACTCTACTCCGATCACAGACCCCCAGACCCATGCCATCCCAACAAAGGATCGCATGTTTGTGACTCAAGATTCCATTCAGGTCATCTGTTGGAATATAGCCGGGGTCCATAGTAAACTTTCTGATGGTGACTGGCTGGACATTCTGAAGAACTTTGGTCTGATCTGTCTACAGGAAACATGGGACACCAAGGGTTGTTTGTATCTTGATGGCTATTCCTCCCTCTCAGTTTTAGCCACCCGTTCCTCTAGTGGTCGCACTAGTGGTGGTCTCACCACCCTAATTAAATTAGAATATAACTGTAAAGTTCAGGTGGTAAATTCCAAATGTAAAACTATTTTAGGCACCCTTTTAATATTCCCTAACAAATGTAGACTACTCCTCATCAAACGCAAACGCAGTTCCCCCGAACGATGAAATAGAAGCGATGGCTAGACTTTAATGTTTTATGGATGATTTCTTTCTGTCAGAACCCCCTTTTACCCTAATCATGTTGGTGGGAGATTTTAACCTGCACCCGTGCCGCTCGTGTTCTTACAGTCAGGAATCTGATTTTGAGGGGCCATTTGTAACCCAGGCACATTGTAAACACTCACACGAAGGGGAAGCGGCTATTAACCTTATCTCTGAGTTTAATGTGGTGAACTTATTGGCGAGCAAACATGATCCCGTTGAGTCCTACACACCCACCTTTGAGGGGGGAGTGCACTGTAGCGTAATTGATTATATTTTTGTCTCCGGTTGTCTGTTTGCCACACTTTTAGACTTTGAGGTTTTTCAATACCATCTGAGCAACCATAACCCAATAACTGCATCATTTTATTGGGACAATAAAGTGATGAGCTCCACACCTGCTTACCAGGCACCCACTACACTGGCTGATCAGGGGCGTAGGATAAAGTGGGCTAGCATTGTCCCATCGGCCTTTGCCAAAAACCTGATTGTTTCGTGTAATGCCGATTTTTAGACCTGTCTGTTAGATGGAGAGCCACCAGAGAGGATCTTGGCGTCATTTACTAATATCTACAGGTTTATTAAGTCGGCACTCATTAAAATCGTTGCCTCGCTGACCACCTGTGTGGCTAGATGCTTTGACAGACAATGCTCTAGAGCCCACAAGGATCTGTGGAATCTCTTGCATGCTAAGTCCCGCTGTCAGGAAAAGGTCAAGAATGCCAGGGCGGCCTTTAAGAAGGCCTGCAAAGATCGTAAAGCCCAAATCAAAGCAGAGACCTGGTACAAGTTGGTGGCGGACAGTCAGCAGCGCAATAGCGCAGCCTTCTGGGGTGTCATCAACTCGCCCCTTTTTCATGTAGACTAGCTTACCAAGCGGCATGTACCATCCCATCTTAGGCCTGGGTGGATCATTTCAGGGCCATTTATAGCCTTGAGGGAGAGCCGGAGCCTGTAGTAGGCCCCCGGACAGACCGTAATCTAACTTTTAGCCTCTCGAAGGTCAGAGATGCCATTTCCCAGTTGTCTTTAAACAAGGTTCCAGTGCCTGATGGGGTACCTGGTGACCTATACAAGGATTGTATAGACCTGTGGGCCCCAATACTGACAGTGCACTTAAACCCTGCTGTATCTAGTCATCTTCCCTCTACATGGTCCCAGTCCATAATAGCCCCTGTCTTTAAAAAGAGCAATAGATCAGACCCAGCCTGTTTTAGACCCTTTTGCCCCATCGACTCGAAGGTGAAAATTTTATTAAACCACCTCACGGATTGGGCCGTGGCAGGAGGCTTTTTGTCTGACCTCCATTATGGGTTTTGCCCTGCT
This sequence comes from Triturus cristatus, assembly GCF_964204655.1. NCBI lineage: Eukaryota > Metazoa > Chordata > Amphibia > Caudata > Salamandridae > Triturus > Triturus cristatus. The sequence goes on along the minus strand of NC_140585.1, from coordinate 806,682,237 downwards.
CGGGAAACAGTAGAACATACCTTAAACCTCTATCTTTTAACTTGTAAGTATACTAAGGCCAAGAAGGGGGCCATACATCTGGCCTTCATGGACCTCAGCTCGGCCTTTGATAAAGTTAAAAACTCTAAGCTCTGGTCGATGTTGGAACGGATGGATGTTGATATAGTTTTAATTAATGTTTTGCTTGATTTGCACAATGGCCTCTCTGCCAGCGTTAGGTATGGCCCCCAATGGGGAATGCACCGAGCACTTTAAACTTCAGCGAGGGGTACAGCAGGGTTGCATTTTAGCTCCTTTCCTTATCATATTTTATATCAACAGCTTAGAGCAGGTCCTGACTGTTGCGGGTGTTGATGTCGCCAGAGTAGGTGGCCGTCCTATTCCTGCACTACTGTATGCGGACGACACAGTTTAGATGGCCCGTACTGCTAAAAGTCTGAATAAGCTTCTCACCCTTTTTATCAATTTTATGAATAGTCTTGACCTATCCACTAATTTCTCTAAATCGCATGTCATGAACTTTGGCCCATCAAAAATAAAAACAATTAAATATGTAATAGATGGCCAGCACATTAGAAGGGTGGATAAGTTTGAGTATCTGGGGATTCAACTGGATTCAGAGCTTAATTGGCACTCGCTCATTAATCAAAATGTTTCCTCTTTTAGCAGGGCTATGTTCAGTGTCAGGGATTTCTCCCGGCGACTGGGGCGCACACATATCCAATCGGCTCTGGAGATTTATAAGGCTAAATGTATCCCCTTAGTGTGTTATGGCAGCAGAATCTGGGGTACGACCAGGTTGCTCCACTTCAAGTGGCAGAAAATACGCTTTTAAGGAGTCTCCTGGGCGTTTGCCAAAGCACACCGTATGAAATAGTCCACGAAGAACTTGGTATGGATTACTTAGCTGATCAGCTTCGACTTACTCCATTAAAACTCTGGAACTCGATCTGGACAAAGGAGGAGTTGGGTTTTTGTAGATTAATCGTGCAAGACAGCTTATAATTAGACAGGCCCCTGCAGAGTCCATGGTTGGCGTATATGGCACTCAGTTTGTGGGCTATAGGGAGGCCGGATATGTTTGATAACACCACAAGCATAACCAGTGCAGATGGAAAATGGGTTGAATCGGCACTTATGGACAAGTTCAGGTCAGAACGCGAAGATGTTGCTTTAACAAAACACTCTATGCGACACGCACTGTCGGTGAAAACAGTTAGTAACATTGAACCTTATCTGACCTGGGACATACCTCGCCATCAACGCCGATTGCTGATCTATTTTAGTTTAAACTTATTTCATCGACTTGTCCCTTTTAATCGGGGTTGTTTCAAATACTCAGACCTGCCACCATGTAACTGCGATTACATCTCGATTAATGACACATTACATGTGGTTATGTTTTGCCCAAAATATAGTTATCTGCGCCACAATTATATACACCTGATTTTATCACTGCTTAATTGTAACCAAGTTAGACCAGCCTTACTTTTTTTACAGCTGTTGCATTCACCTTTTACCTGTTTTTTTCTTGTGCGCTTTCTGGTGGGAGTTTTAAAATATGAATGACTATGCTACTGATATTCTATATGTTGTTTATAAATGAAATATTTTGTCTTTTATGATTTTATCTGTAAAATCGAATAAAGATTATGCCACAAGTATCTGTTCATATTTTGAGTCTGCTGTTTGTCAAATGCTGCATTTTAGTTCAGGTGAGCAAAATTTCAACTGAGGAAGAAACCATTACTGTAAGAGGATGTCCCACCACTTTGCTCTCACATCTCTTGATACTGACACCAACCACAGCAACCGCTTTCAGCCAGCCGGGCAGTCCTGCGGCAACAGGGTAGGAGAATAATATGCCATAGGTCTTTGGGAATTTCCATGCATCTGTGTAAGAACTGGGAGAGCCCTGCCCTCCCTCTAACTGCAAAATATTATTAACATAATTTTGTAATCAAGCATTCCCAGTGCTGGGGCATGACAGAGACTTTCTCTCAGCTCTAGGAAAGCTTTCAAGCAATTGTTGTCCCATTGAAACTGATCCAGAAAATCTTTGTGTGTCAACCTTCTGTAAAGGCTTGGCCACTAGGGAACCATTTGGTATCCACTGTCTACAGTAGCCACCATTCCCATTCTCTCTGAGTTCTTGGTGGATTCATTGTCAAGATAGTTTTGATTCTCTCTTCTGATAACTTTCTTGTTCCTTTCTCATTTATGTGTCCCAAATTTTGGAACTCCTTATGACAATATTGCAGTCTATTTGGATACACTTTTTTGTCCATTCACAGCTAGGTGATTTAATAAGGCAATCATATATTTTTTGCAACTTTCTCATGTATTTGATACCTCAAGTTGGCCATCAATGTACTGCACGAGAACTGAAATGCAAGGCATCTTTAGAGTTTCAAGATTCTTTTTCAAGATCTGATTAAAGATTAATGGACTCTCTGTAGACCCTTGTAGAACTCAGCACCAAGCCAAAACATTAACATAAATGAGAAAAATTATGACTGTCCTCATGTTACGGAATAGAGAAGAAGTCTTGACAGAGATCCACAACTGTAAACCATTCTGGAGTGCAAGGAGTCTGGAAAAATATTGTTGCTATATTCAGTACCACATGACAACATAGACAGTTATGTTATTAATCTTTTGAAGATCATTAATAATTCAATGGCTTCTGCAAACCCATTATAAGAGAATTGCAAGGGCTTTGACAACAATTCTTTTAACATTCCCCTTTTAGCATCTTGTGAATCACTGTCGCTTTCGTCAAATTGTGCCGTTCTCGGGATACCTGCATTTGGTTTTGCTGTTGTTCGGACAGTTTCTACATCTTTAATTAGTATGATGTCTTTTCCTCTAAAATCCCATACCTTTGGGTTCACTGTGTCATTTATATTAGGAGGTAAATCTTCGACTGTCCTCATTGGATACAATCCTACAGTTGTTTCCTATTAGTACATTTTAAATTCAACATTCTCATCATGGGTTTCAAATTCAACACAATCCGGTGTGCCGTAAATGGTGCAATTTAACTTGCACAAAAGATTTCTTCCTAACAGATTTACAGGGCCAGAATCACATATTACAAACTGATTATTTCCTTCAAATGAATGTATTTTTAGAGACACTTTCTCTGAAACTGGATTGTTATTTGGTTATTCGCAACACCTACACTTGGATCTTTCTTCCTGAAAGATCCAAGGTAGGTCTGGGACTTCCGCTGATTTAACAGTAGATCGAGTGTCAATAAGAAATGCAACTTGGAGGCCATTAACTTCTCCTTCTACAAATGGTTCACTTTGGTCTACCTCCAAGACTGTGCCAAGTACCCAATCTTCCTACACTTCAGACACCATCTTTGGAAATTGTCAAAGTCAAAATTCTCGCTTTTCAACATAGAGAATTTCTGCAATGGGTTCTGGTTTTGAAATAGGTTTGGATTTGCTCTTGGTACCTGATTCACTTTAAATCTAGCATTTTCCATTTTCTGTAGGCCATTGGGACTTGTGGAACCTGCATAATAGGAACTTGCGATTGAACAGGCATTTGCATTTGTTGTGCAACTGGAATATTCTGCACCTGTACTTGATTTGCTCAATGCATTTGCCCATCACCATTCACTCTCTTTGGATTCTGTCTACTCTCTTTCTTCTAATGCCCACTTTTGTTGCAATATTGACAAGGAGTCAATTTCTTCAATGAGGCAATGTGCATCCCAAAATTTGAATAAATCGAAACACCTCTACCTGTACCCTGTGAAATACCAACTGCTCCTTCGACAACCTGACCTCCAGCTTGAAAGCGAACACCTTGCATTCCAATAATATTCCCTCCTAATGACTGATTCTGGAATTCTTTCTGTCTCAATTTTCTCTGTGCGAGCATACATTTCTCCTTCAGACTATTCTGCTTCATTTCTTGATCATATCTACAGTAGTTTACATACTTCTGGATCTCATCCAATGGTTTTGTCTGCCAACAATGGTCTTTATGCATATGGGTCTCTGGTCACAACCCAAGAACAAATTATCACACAAAACTCCTCATATCATTTTTTTCCGGATTTTCTTGTCCACTGTGCTGTTTAAACATCTGTCACAACCATCTGTAATAAGCATGCACTGATTCCTTTGCCTCTTGAGTAGTTCTATTGATTTTCAGCCAGTCAGTATAATTCTCTTTCAAAAGGTAATCACCTCATCATATCTAGTCATTACTACAGGTGAGTGTGCACGAGTATGGGCACCCTTAAAGGTTTACCACTACAATGTAAAGAAAGTATTCAAATCTGTCCACAAAACCTTTCACATTTTAACAAATCTGTCAACTTGTAAATACCACTGTTCAGTATTCTCCCTCAGTTTGGAAAATTGCTTGTGAATGTTACAAGATCACCTCTACTCCATGGTACATGCACATACTGTCCACCTGGATTTTCCCTCATTGGAAACCTATTTGCCTCTGCTGTGTCTGATGGTTTCTTTTCTTCTCTTGCTTCTGTGCCCACTTGCTCTCTAATCTGTCAAAATCACTCCATTTGTGGATACATTTGACCAATTCCATAATGTGTAACCTCATCCCCTAAGACAGCATTGTCACAACAGCTTCATCATCTAATTGTGCCCTGAAGCTTCTTTGCACTGTAACAATCTTTGAAAGATCCACTGCTTATTTTCTTGCCAATGCAGTTGATGTGTCATATTTTTCAGCTGCACGCCTTGTGATTTCTTTACTCAAATATATCAGATTGTTTTCCTGATAATGATCCAAATTTGAAAGATCCAGACATCCTGTAATAATATCTTCTAACTCTACCTTCAATTTTGCCACACAATTCTTCAGATTAGAACTTGAGAACGCCAAGAACAGACCTCGCAAGCTCTTCGAAATGGTCAAACACCAATCTAACAAACTGGCTAAAACCTCCAAAGAAACCCCTAAATCTCTAATAACATGCAAGGAATTCTCCTCCTTCTTCTCTGACAAAATTACTGCCCTAGGAAACGAACTTAGATCCGCTACCTACTCCCAACCCCCTCCGGAACTGCCTCATCTCTCCTCGCTGCCCCCCGGATATCACCCAAAAAACAAGGGCACTGGTCCAACTTCAAAGTTTATGACAACCATTCCGTCTTGAAAATTCTATCCTCCTTAAATCCAAACAACCACTTTAATGACCCACTCCCCTCTAACTGTTTAGCCGCCGCCTCCCAATCTATAATTCCTAGTTGGACTGCAATAATCAACACCTCCCTTCTTCAGGGGTCGATACCTGACTCTCTATAAGCCAGTCAAGTCATCCCCATCTTAAAAATACCTACACTGAATCCTGCTTTCCCTGACAACTTTAGACCTATATCCAATATCCCACTCCTAGCTAAAGTTCTGGAGAAATGTGTGCAACAGCAGTTGAGCCAACACATCACCAACTTCAACCTGCTAGACGAATTCCAATCCGGGTTCAGGCCTGGGCACAGCACTGAAACCCCCATTCTCCACATCGTGGATGATGCCCTCCAAGCCCTTGACTAAGCGTGGGCAGAGAACTACGCTCCGCCCGCGTATTATGCAGAGATTTGCCTACTCTGCATTTCGCGAAGAAAGCGGATAAGGCAAATCTCTGCACACTCCACGGCGGAGTGGTGTTGACCAGCCCCTGCCTCCAACCCCTCAAGTAAGAATTAAATAAATATACAATATAAGTAAAATAATAATCACTTACCTTGCCTGCGGCATCCCCGGGCTGCCGTCCTCCTCTTTCTCAGTGTTTCACGGTGATCTGCACATGCGCGCGCCCGCGCATGCTCATTCCTTGCGGAATGCCGAGGAAGAGGAGGACGGGAGCCCGGGGACGCAGCAGGCAAGGTAAATGTTTATTATTTTACTTACAATGTATATTCATTTAATTCTTACTACGGGGGGTGGAGGGCGGGCGGCAGAGCGGAGTTGGTTCCCAACTCTGTGGACCTCCGAGTAGAGCCGCTCCACCAGCTCCACCCAGGCTTACCCTTGACCAAGGCAAAACCTGTCTCCTAATCCTTTTAGATCTATCCTCGGCTTTCGATACAGTCAACCATGAAAAACTTCTCGAACGCCTCAAACTCAGGATGGGACTGGATGGCTCCGTACTCAAAGGGTTTAGGCCCTTCCTCCAGAACCTCTCTCAGAGATTCCTAATCAATGGTAACTTGTCCGCTCCCTCTCAGATTATGGTCGGAGTCCCCCAAGGATCAACCCTGTCCCTTACCCCCTTCAATTTTTACCTCGATCCGCTAGCAGAAGTGCTAAGCACCACCAATATCCCCTACCCCATGTATGCCGACGACACCCAGATCTACATCAAAATCTCTTCTCCTGAGGAGATTTTTTCCCTGAATGAGGCCTTGAAGCTGACTGTCCAATGGCTCACCTCTAACCAGCCCAAACTAAATGCAAAAAGAAAAAAATGAATTTCTTCTAATCTCGCCACCCAAAACCAACCCTTACATTCAGGGATGGACTAAGTCGATCACAGCCTTAAACTGCCCACTGACCATAGTGGACTCTGCCAAATCCCTTGGAATAACCCTAGACTGCTGCTTGAATATGCGTGACTACATCAACTCGATGGCCAAAACTGCCAGATTTCACCTGAGCTATCTAAGAAAACTGAAACCTTTATTCGACACTACCTACCAAAAATCGCAGTCCAGGCACTAGTTATCTCCAGACTCGAATATGGATGCTCTACCCTCACTGGTCTACCCAAGATCTCCGTGGCCCCCTTTAAAGCCTGCCTCAACGCTGCCGCCAGACTCCTAACAGGTTCTAAAAAATTCAACCACATCTCACCACACCTGAAAGCTTTGAACTGGCTTCCTCTTGAGGCCAGAATCCAACTTAAACTGGCATGTATCACTCACAAGGTTCTATACACTAAATCCCCTGCATTTCTTGCCCACAAACTCGTGGTATTTGGAGGAGCCAGAAACTCGCGGTCTGCCAGAGACCTCTTGCTCCAGCTTTCGAAAGGAAAAAACGTACAACCGGGAATTCTCTGGGGACGCACCAAGAATATGGAACTCACTCCCGCCCGCCATTAGAAGAATTCCATCTCTGGCACACTTTAAAAAGGAGGCCAAAACCTTCCTAATGGGCAAATTCCTCTCCTAATTCTGGCATTGCACTCACCTCAGAGACTTTGTTTTATATTCTATTACTACCGCACCTTGGACTGACCAGATGCTATGCACCCGGTACTTCCGGGCATCCCACCCTTAGGCTCTTGGACCTTCGCTCTTGTAAAATGTATGTACTTGTTTTTATCCCAAATGTTTCCATCCCCCCTACTAAGTCTTTTGTATACAACTTGTTAATCCTGTAAAGCGCTCTGATACCCTAATGGGTCAAGTTCGCACTCTATAAAACACAACTAAATAAATAAATAAATGTAAAGGTCCTGCAGTTTCATGACTAACAGGTAGTCTCTCTGATCTCTACACTCTCTTCGTCTCTGAAATTTCCTCACACCATGGGGGAAAACATCTCATCCTCAGACAGTCCTGTCTCTTTGTGAGCTATAGGTGTCATAAGGACAATGCTCTTCCCTTTTATTAATGATTGAATATTTTGTGGTGCTGTCCAGCCAACAATTTGTGAATTCTGCCATGTTGGGATGAAGCCTGTTACAAGCTCCTCCTCCTACAGCTTCTTCAGCTTCAAGATTCGGGACAATATTTATTTGGGTATTCTCAACTATCCTTGCCAATGTCTATTCTGTCTTAACAGGTGGTACTGGAACAGTCACAATCGAATCAGTAACACATGGAGTACAGTATGAGCAACTTCAATAGGTGCAGGTTCAATTGGAGGTACAATGGGTGGTGCTTGAAGTGGTCTCCCAGTTTGAATTGTGTTCGGGTAAACAGGGGCTGTAGCCATAGTTGCAATGGAAATTGCATCACTGTAAGTATTTGCTGTAGGGGCCACTTATGGTAGTGGACGCGAATCCAATAAGGCATCCATAATATCATCCCCTGAATCACTATCAGTGTCTCTGCAGCTTCATCCTCATTTTTCTGTTTACGATTCTTTTTCGTATTCCCTGTGGTTATACCTTGGTACATTCTAGCTCCCTCAATAATACATTTTCTCCCTTTTTGTTGTCCCTCGTCCCATTGTGCATCTGTGTAATTTCGCACAACTCTCTTTGCCCTACTCTGGTATTTCTCCTTTAATTTAGCATGTGCTGCTCTCTCCCAATCATTTAATGCTTCAGAATGTGTGGGTCTAGGAGGTCATATAATTTGTCCCTCAAATGTGCAATAACCTTTAATAGGAACGTACCATATTGTGGAAATTTCAATGGACCCTCATTTCCAGTAATCCTGCACCATTTTCAAAGCCATAAACATGTATGTAATCCTACATTTGTCATCTTGTAATGAGCTGGCGTACCCTCCAGGCATGCCTCTTCACCTTCCCTAACTGGAGCTCCTACATCACCCCTCATCAAATATCTAAGGGTTTTAAAACATTTAACTTTCACAATTATTCAGCAGTAAATGTGCAATTATCAAATTCAATTTCAATGTTTTGATTATATATAAATTCTGTAAATATCATACTCCTTCTCTAATCCTGTTATAGGTTTGATACTTGAGGACTAGTCAACCAATCTCAACACGGCTCTTTTACAACAACCGACCTATGCCAGCGCAGCATTCTGTGTCGTAATCAACCAATAGCAGGGCAACAACACACCAATCAACCAATCTCAGCACGGCACACTGTGACGTATTGTCTCACTCCTCGCAGTGGTTCACCGTCCCTTAAAATGTTCTCATACATCAATTCTAAATTTATAAGCTAAGTGTAATAAACAAACACCTTTGTCTGCTCCACTAAAGAAAATCAAAGTATTTCAATCATACAAGAATCAATCGGAATTAAGGTTTTGAAACCCTTTAACTTCCTTACACGTACTCACACAAACACACATACACTAATGAAATCTCGACCAGCGGGAAATCACTCTAACTGATGTAGCTTCCCCCTTGCGCAATAGGCTCCACTAACATCAATCAAAATTAATACAATTTCAACCACGTTATAGTCCCTATCTCAATTGCACAATTCGATGGTATCTCATGAATATACACCACAAGTCTTAGCAGACAAATAACAACAAAACTTCAACTGTTTATTTTTCTATCTATCCCAGAATTTTAGACTATTTTAAGTCCAATAACCACTTCAACTGCTCAACATTTAGCGCTCACACACCACTTATTCTCAAGCACAACAAGTCAAATCTCAACAAAGACAATAGCGATACACAACACTAATGAAATTCACTTCTCCAACACTGCAACCACCTTCAAAACCACAATTCCGTCAATCTTCAAACTCTGGCTTTGGCCTTAAGGACATGGGCATTTCTAAACTAAGGCTAGTTATTATTGCAGTACTTGTCGTGACATGAACCATCCTTCTGCTACCAACTGCTGGAGCATGGGGTTCTGCCGGTCATTTACACCTTACTATGAACCCTGTGGACATCTCAGGTCGATGGATCTTTGTTGTCAGCTGAGAGGTCAAAGATAAATCTCAACATAAGACCATTACAACCTGTTATTAATCAATCAAATATTTATTAATAAGATGACATCGGGGCATGGCTTGGCACCAGCCAAGATGGCTGCATAATCTAACAGCTCTGTGCGGCCTCTCTCCCATCCATCAGTAATCTGACATTTATCGGCCTTATATCGAGGTTAAAACAAATTGGGGAGTCCCCAACGAGGTGAGCCTGCAATATACTTACAGCTCTGAAAGGTAAACGAACGAGAGGGGAAAGAAAGCGAAGAGCGAAGCAGCCCGAGGACTGGATAACTGTGGGTGGGCCTAGATGCTTAGATCGAGAGCGGGCCATGGGGCTGGGAGGGGACTGCTGGCTGTCAGCTGGTGCGGTGGCCGCTTGATTGGGGACTCTGGGGCGGCTAGAGGGGTGCTCCCAGTCCTTTGTCGGCTTCTTGGGGGTGAGCAGCGCAACAGTGAGATTCCTGCACTGCCGAGGGCTGGCAGGTTGAGGACGGACCCGGTGGCCGAGCTCTGTTCTATGCAAGGAGGGAGACGGGGCCTTGCAAGGTGATCCGAGGCCGAGAGTGGAACAGCGGCTGAAGCGACAGAGGTAACGAGGACTCCGGGGCGGCCCGAGCCTTCCTGCGGAAGCCAGAGCGATTACAGATGAACTTGAAAGCAGGGTCCAGCTTCCCATTTTAAAACGGCCCAGAATGGAGTACAAAACGGCCGGAATAGGGAGTTCGGAAATGACGTATGGGACCAGATCGGATCGGATCGGCTTCCCTCTGTCCCTGGCGAGGTAATATAGTCGAGGCTCGAGTTATAAAAGCAAGTAAGCAGTGAGAGGACGGTGGGGCGCCGGGACAAATCGGTAGGCAGAAGGACCTCCGAGGGGCAGAGGAAGTGAGAAGTAAACACGGAGGTGACAAAGGGCCAAAATCCCAACAAAGACAAAAGCCGGCCACAATAGAGGGAAAGGGCCTTAAAAGATAGAGTGAGACAGAGGAGAGTGAAGAACAAATCTCTGCACTGTCATATCTGGGGACAAGCCTGGGAAGATTTAGCTTGTTTGACGGGCGGCTAAATCGAGGAGCAAATGACCCACTGGATGCCAGTGGGTGGAGCCCAGAGGCGGCTCATCATACCCTAGGAGAGGCTGCATCGCAGGTATCTGAAATAACCCAGGGGCCCGGAGGTAAGCACCTCAAGGGAGCGTAATCACTGCACAGTATTGTTAAAATGCGACCAAAGGGGGCACCAGTCCCGCAGAGCAATAAACTTGACAAGCACGCTGTACCAAGGAGCAAGATGGCAGATGGAGCCAGAGCAGCCAGGAATCAGGAGACTAAGGAGCCATCTTTGTGAGCCATAATGGAGCCAATCCAGGGCCTGGGAGCAACATTGGAGACCGAAATTGATAAGGTCAATATAGACATAAATCTTCTCCGAGCAGACAGAAACAAAACCCCAGAGAAGGTAAAGATAGCAGAAACTAATATCGGGAACCTGCAGGCCCTCACTAGAAGGCTAGAAGAACAAGTGCAAAGATTATCACAGCAACAAAAAGAAATGGTCGCGAAGCTGGAAGATCAAGAAGGGAGGGCCTGCAGAAACAACATCAGGGTAATGTAGGTGCCGGAAAGAATGAAAGGTCCCTCAATGGACCTCTTCCTGGAGGACTCAATAATGAATCAGCTGAAACCTAGGCGTCTCTCAAGATTCTTCATTGTCAAGAGGGCCCACAGAGTGCCGGTACCTCTGCCTAAACCCGGTGCGCCACCAAGAACTATAATAGCCCGGACATTGAACTATCTGGGACGCCAGAACAGAGGTGACCTGCTTCATGAGAATGTAACAATAAGTTTCTTCCTGGACTATACTATGCTGGTCCAGTGGCAAAGATGGACCTTTGATGAGGTCAAAAGAACGCTAAGGGAAGATAACCTCAAATATGCAATGCTGTTACTGGCTAAACTAAGGGTGATGGAAAACGGTAAATCATGGTACTTCACCTCGCCAGAAGAAGTAAGGGACTTGCTTGAAAGAGGCAGAAAAAGCGAAACCCGATGGCGCAGAACTGAGACAGGAAGCAACAGGCAATGCAAGACAACAGCCTGCTTGATGAAGGGCCAGAAGCTACAGCAAATAATGGATCACCGCATGAGCGAGGCTCGCCGGAAACGCAACTGGCCACCAAATGAAGGGTGAGACAATGAGACCGTTAAAACCGGAACTGGAAGTGCAACGGGACACTGGACTGACTCCTGATCTGGGAAAACACTGAAAGAGAACAGAATGGGGTCCAGACCTGGCTGTCCCCCCCAAGCGTAGAACTGTAAGTGCCGACCACAAAGGGACATAAGATGGGACTTACAAGATATCGCATGAGGGGCGGGTGGGAGGCGATGCGCTGGACAGAAACGAGAGAAACAGTGTTAACCGACTCCATTAAGTAGAATGTTCAAGAAGGGGTGATAGGCGCTCTGCAAATTGGGGCACTGAGTAGTTTTAGACCTACAGTGCAGGGTGGGAGGGAGGGGGGTGTTGGGGAAAAGAAAGTGTTTGAGTTGCTTTTGTATTTGTTTGATGTGCACTATTCACAACAAGTTTAAGTTGGACTTTGGAATACCAATGGGCACAGTACACAATTCGCAGACACACTGGGTCGGGGAATGGGATGGGTGGGGGGAGGAAAACAAAAATTGGCAATGGCAACATGAGTGGTGAGTAACATGACGATCCTGTCCTGGAATATCAATGGTCTAGGCAACAAAAACAAACAAACAATGGTCCTTCAGTATTTGCATAGAAATTCCCCTGACTTGATGTTGCTCTAAGAGACTCATTTAAAAGGTAATCATTATTTAGCATTGAACCAATGTGGTTACACGCTAAAAGCCCATGCGGGATTCAATACTTGTTCAAGGGAGGTGGCGATACTAAGTAAAACTGTACCCCTTTTGTGGTGGACCGAGTTTGGCGTCACCCTGAGGACAGGTATGCAGCTCTGACCGGGACTTGGGAGGGCAAAACCATTAATGTATGCTTTATACATACTGCCAAAAATCCACTCAGAAACCTTCCCAGAGATTAACAAAGTGTTAATAGAAATGCCACAAGGGCTTCATATACTGGAGGTAACATGAATGCGGTTATGTCCCAAGAGGTAGATAGAAGCGTGAAACCAGGGAAAATTGAAGGACCAGGTCGGTTACGAGCATTTGCGGTAGCAATGGAGCTAACTGATCTATGGAGAGCCCACAACTTTAATGCAAGACAGTTCAAGCACATTTTAGCAGCACACGCTAGTGGAGCTCACCTGAACTACATATTTACACAGAGTATATATGCAGGATTATTTAAAGCTGCGTGACACAAAGCTGAAGGAATATTGGATCACTCATCGATAGAGGTGGTGCTCTGGGGCCCTGTACGGGACTGCACCCTCCCACCACTAGTACAATCCTGACATGTTAGAAACTAAGAATTTGTGGACAAGTTTAGGGAAAGAAAGGAACAATATTTTGAAGAGAATGCCGGGACAGTTAGTTCGCCAACTACTTTGTGGGAAGCATACAAGGCAGTGGTTAGAGGACACTCTCAGGAATTAGCTGGGAGCAAAAGAAAGAAAGACGTGCTAAATATGAGGAGCTTGAGCAAGAGATAGCAGTTCTAGAGAACCAAATTGGGCCAGAGGGAACACTAAACTCCACCCTGGGGCACAAATTGCGACTACCGCTATCCAAACTCAGAGATCTGTGAGAGAACGCTGCTAGGTCTCATGCAATAGCCACACAAAGGCGCATGTACGATGTAGGGGACAAAGCAAACAAGTTAATAGCATGGCTTGAGAAGAGAGATACTGATCGTAATTGGGTCCTAGAAATACAGAAACCTGACGGCCTGATAGGGAAGTCGAATAGGGAAATACCTGAGGCCTTTGCAACTCACTACGAGATGATATACCAATCGGACACGACCAGAACAGCAGGCGATAGTGTAGAGCTTTTGAGGGACATTAGACTAACAGAGCTCTCGCTAGAAGACAGAAGCGATATAGACAGAGAGCTGACAGTGGAGGAAATAGCAGGAGCCATACAAGACTTGCAATCCGGCAAAATGGCTGAACCCAACGGGCTACCCACTGAAATGTTTATATATGTAGCAGGTAAGGTAGCACAACTGCTGCTAGACATGTTCAACTCAGTGCTGGACGGGGAAACACTATCTGACTGGCCACAATAGCAGTAATACCCACATGGGCAAGCCCCCGTGCTGTGTAGTTCATACAGGCCCATACCGCTAATTAATTTTAAAGCTAAGGTGCTAGCAAAGGCCCTAGCTAATAGGATACAACCGATTATTTCTACACTAATTCATTCTGACCAATCGGGGTTTACACAACACAGAAGTACGAGGCTGAACCTTGGAAAGCTATTTGGAGTAATGCATAAAAAGGCGTTACGGTCGGAGACAGCAGCTACAGTACTGGATGCTCGTATGGCATTTGATAGCATTGAGTGGCCATACTTATTCGATGTATTGACCTGGTTGGGTTTCGGGCCATGATTTCGGGCGTGGGTCACCCTTCTGTATAAAGACCCAATAGCAAGAGTAAGAGTAAACGGGACAGTATCTAGCACTTCAACTTCCACTAAGGGACATGTCTGGGGTGCCCACTCCCCCCCCTGATCTTTGCAATGGCATTGGAACTGCTCACAGCTTGGCTGTGCAATGAGACAATGGTGTTGTGTGCAGATTTAGATTCCATATATAGGTTTACCGACTTATGCCCTTATATAGGTACAATTCATATTGCCCTTATTTGGATATAGAAATCCGGCCCTTATTTAGACATTGTCCGTACAAACCAAATACAGGCATGGCCACCTACATCCGTCCATCCAAGTCACAACCAATTCTTGGAAAACCAGACCCTTAAGCCTGTAGGAATTTCCCTCAGCTTGAATATTGATTTCTCCAAGAACTCATAAAGTATGCATGAACATCTATTCCTTAGGGGTTAATTCATGACGTTCCTCTGCCCGACTTTTACGTCAATACTGGCATTCCTAGACACCTTCAAGGTATAAATATACCAGCACTTGCCCTGGCAAACTGCGGTTCCTGGAGGATTCGATCCAACCCAGTCTACGCGGTTCGACACGGCAAGTTCGGAAAAAGATAGAGTTCCAGCCTGATGCACTGACCTGACGCTGCCATCCTCCTTGCAGAGAATCCAGCTCCAGTGCTCTCTGACTCCCCTTGCGGGGGGTTAGACTATCGATTCCCGAAAAGAGATTCCAACCTCTCTCATTCTAAGGTATGGAGCTGACTAGAACTTAGAGAAACTTTTGGCAACTCGTGCCTAAACTAAAATATAGCTAGCTATACTTTAGAAATGGCACCTACTTCAAAACTCGTACTGCACTTAGGTTAGGTACACTGAGGTAGAACAATTTAGAAGCATCAGATGAGTATCACATTTTAGCTTATTATGTATGTATGTATTTTGATTAATATATGTCATAGCTACAAACCATGCTATTGCAGTATTATTTTATCTTACTGCTAACCTCGTACATATTGTACTTCGCAGTCTGTCTTCCGTTTGTAGCAATTCATATCTCTTGCATGAGAAATAGGACTGTTCAATAAACCCTTTAATTGAAACGCCCGTCTCTCTATTTCTGTGCAACTCTGTAGAAACGAAGCATGCACGAGTGACTGAGTGAAACTGTTATCTATTGTTTCCACAATTCTGAGACTGTTCCGATTCTAAAGGGAAACAAAGTTGTCATGTTTATGCGGTTGTCTGAGACTAATCCCTTCTTGTATATTCGAGAAGTTTCTAGTGACCTCTGAGTTAGCTGGCACACACAAGTAATTAAGTTTAATATACTCTATAGAGACATACTGACCTTAGTCCTATGTCAAATCTATAGTGTATGTTATTCCAATGCGCAGAGCCTATCAGGGATATAGGAACTACACTACATGGCGCCCAAGGGTTTGGTAAGGCACTAATTTAACGCTAGATACTGAAGTAACTCAGTCGTGCTTTTCTCAGAGACCATCTACTCATAAAACTCCATAAGACGTCTGGAGTGGGTAGGGATAATATCCACCATAGCTGAGTAGGACGAAAGTCCTATGTATTAGCTGTTTGGTTTTGTTCAAAGTTGAAGGATACAGCGTTCCAAAATATTGTGCACCCTATCTTTGTTTTCTTGAAACTTGCTCTACAACTTTCATTAAACAATGTCGGAGAACGACGATCCTATTGTCAACAACGGTCAAGCTGCGGCTGACCTTACAGGTCTTAATGAAAACGAAGCGGGTGTTATACACATCCCACCAAATTTAAGGAGAGCCATCACTCTAAAACTTATAAAACATGGTCTGACACCAAGAGGTGGTAGAGCAGTTTTTGTGATAGAGAAACATGAATCTCACCAGACAGAGTTATTCTATTCATGAATAGTATTCCCAGAATCAAATCCAGTAACACACTTGTTTCACTTCTACAAAGAAGATGAACCACCTGAGGAATATATTCCTTTCGAGGATATTGAAATTCCACTCATATACCAGGAGCATGAGCTCTGGTTTAAAGGCGCCCTAAAACATTACAATCACATTACCAGGCTCAGTCCACTAGGTAGACCAGGAGCAACATGGCCGATTTTTAGCCGGCTATACACCTGACCCTGACATTGAATCAATGTCGGGCAAAGAATTACTTAATAACATACAAAAGTTAATAGAACTATACAGTTAAACCACAACTGTCTGAAAGTCCTGATAAGGTCTTTCCTAAAAACACTCCTACCTCTTCTAAAAAGAAGTGGGAAAATAACAAACAGAATTCCAAAGAGAAGCGTTCTCATTCCCGAGGCAGGTCTCCTCCACAAAAGGAGCCCTCTGAAAGGAGGTACAACCTCAGGAATAGGGATAATTTGAGAAAACCTGACAGATATCAAGATAATGATACACGTCCCTCTCGTACCTTTCAGATATCGTCACAGACATCCGAAAGAAGAGGACAGTCAGAAAACAAGTAAGAACGCGTGAAATACAAAGACGATCAACACGTTCAGAAAAATAAAGCAAAACGTCAATTCTCCAAGAAAAAGGTAGCAGGTCTGAAGACCAGACATGCCGAGAATACTGAGAACCCAACTCAGGAACGGAGAATGGGCCCAGACCATGCTGGACAGTGCAGCAGAAGTTACAATAGCTCGCCAGAACCTAAAGGGACTTCTGGAGACAGTGGACTTGAATGAAGACATACAAGTTGAGACTGTAGACACCAGGGTTAGTTATCCACATAGGTTATATGAAATAACACTCCGGATGGAGGGAGACATACCAAGAAAAGTGAAAGCACTCTTTTGGGAGCATCTTTCAAAGGGTTATGATATACTTCTAGCAGAACAGGACTGGCCACCAAAGTTTGGCAGGGAGTGCCCACATGGCAATGCCATCATTATGCCTGCCTTCTCCTACCATGTTCAAGTTCATTTAAAATATACATTAGCCAGGAAATGGTCAGTAGCCCAAGCCCCAGCACAGTATAAAAATCATGTATGTATGTATAAATATTTATAGAGCGCACTCCAACCCTACGGGCATCCTGGCGCTAATGACATAGTGAGGAGGAAGAGGCTGGAGGGTTATACTCTAGGGAATAGCCAGGTCTTGAGCTGTCTACGGAATAATGTCAATTCCTGGACCTGTCGCAACTCCAAAGGAAGACTGTTCCACAAACGCGCAGCCGCAGTGCTAAAGGCACGGCCTCCCAAGGTAGATCTCTTTGTCTTGGGAATCTTGGCCAGCCTGTAGGATGGGATGAGGACTCACCTCACCATAAAATCCAGTTAAAAAGCCAACCAACTGCACAAAGGCAGTACCCAGTTAAGCAAGAAGCTAAAAAACAGGTCAGGGAGATTTTAGATCAACTTGAATATCAAGGGGTGATTGAAACATGCACCTCATCAATGAACAATCCTTTGTTTCCTGTCTCCAAACCAGACAACACATATTGTCTAGTTTTAGATTACAGACACTTAAATTCTTGTTGCAAAACATTTGCAGTGCGAAATGCACATGGTACAGCATTAATGAATAACATTGCGCGTAAAAAATATAAAACCACATTAAACATTTCAAATGGTTTCTTTTGTCAAAATATTGCACCAGAAAGCAGATATTTGACCGCTTTCTCAATAATGGGGACACAGAGTCAATTTTGTCGACTGCCCCAGGGATTCAAAAACAGCACGGGGTTATTCTCAGCAAGGGTAACAGAGTTACTACAAACTTATGATGACGAGGCATTTTCATATGTCGATGATATAAATCTGACAGACGATAACTTGGATAGGCACTTGAACAGGGTGAGCACCATAATATTGGGCTTCACCTCAGAGGGTTACAAATTCAACTTTAAAAAGTCAAGAATTGCCCACCTCAACGTCCTGTTTCTAGGATATGAACTATCAAGTGAAGGCAAAAGCCTGGCAGCCAACTTTTTCAAAAAGTGTGCGCTGCTTCAACCTCCAAAAACGCTGAAAAATTTACAGTCGATTCTAGGTTTCCGGAATTTTGGAAGAACTTACATTTTAAATTACGCAGAAAGGGTTAAACATCTCTATGAATTAATCAAACATGATTTTAAAATCACACATTGGACACAAAAACACACAGAAATTTTGCTTCAAACAGACATGTTAGCAACAAAACACTTGCAAACACGCGTAAATGTACGCAACTTAGTGATCCGAATAATTCCGGGTCAATGCGGATTCACCTACTTAAACTTTTAACGAAGGTGAAAAAGTACCAATTGCATAAAAATCCCACTTGTATACACAAGCAGAAATGAAATTCACTTCTACAGAAAAAATTCTGACAGCAGTTCAAACCGCTGTAGCAAAAGAAAGAGCCCTAGCACAGGGGAAACGCATTATGTTCGTAACTCCGGTACCAGCCCTAGAGGCAGTTACAAAGGCTAGCATTCCAAATGCAAAAGCTTTAAATCCGAGATGGATACAATGGGTTTATTCTCTTGCTGCAACTGATGTTGAAAACGTTTTTGATCCATATTTAAAACACAAGCATTCCTGCAATATGAACACGAATGTCCTATGCCTACTGAAATTCCCCCTCTTGACCAGTACGAATTTATAATTTATACTGATGATCTGCACAGCCCGCTACGGGGAGTAAACAAGCTTACAGTGCTGCAGGTGCTATCGTTAAAGGTCGCATGCGAGATGGCAAATTCAGACCAATGGTCACAAAAACCCAATCTCTAGGAGATTGTACAGCTCAGCGAGCTGAACTACAAGCATTTAAGATGGCACTTGAAAATACAGATCGCGAATTCCCCACACTGATAGTGTGCGATTCTTTTTACTGTGTTCAATCCAACAATGAATATTTACAGAATTGGATTCAAAATGGTTTCAAAGATGCAAAAGGGGGCACTATCAAGCACAAATTGCTTTGGGAACAAGTAGTTCAGTTGCAAAACGGACTACAAAACACTCACGTGATACACACGCTGATTCACCAACGTGAGGGCGTTCACATTGAAGGGAATTCATTTGCTGATGAAGCCACGAAAGGGGCTATGCAAATGGCTACCGTAGCTGCAATGACTCGGTCGAAAATAGAGAGCAAAATAATGCTGGCTGTCAATGCATCAAGCAAAGGCAGCGGTGAGGCATTACCTAAAAAGTTTCCACTCAAATGCAGGTGTTTCAGCCACAGTAGCATTATTAAAACAAAGGTACTGGTGACCCGGAAACAGACTAGAAATTATGTTTTGGACTGTGAGATATGCCAAGAGATGAAAGTCTCTACTGTGAAACGTCCTGCACAGACGCCCCTGTTAATTTCAGATAAACCATTAGCTTGTGTTTACCTGGACCACTGCGGTCCCCTACAAAGGGATGGGAACTATAAATATATCATGGTCGCAGTGGATTCGTGCTCTAGGTTGCTATGGATGTGGCCTCAGCGCTCGGCTGATGCTCGAACTGTTATAAAAGATTTGCTAGTCTTTATCGGCACATACGCAATAGGCACACTACATTCTGACCAGGATCCTGCGTTTAGCTCTAGGGCTTACAAAGAAGCCATGGCCAATCTGGGCGTAGCATTGCAGTATTCTTCTCCATTCCATCCTGAGGGAAATTCTGTTGTGGAAAAAAAAAACGGGACATAAGGCAGTCTATAACAGCTAGGGTATTAGGTTCGGGTGGGTCAAGCATTTATATGGGGTCCATCGCGCAATAAACAAATTGCCAAGAAGTTCTCTAGGGGGTGTCACTCCATATGAGGTCCTGTTTGGGACTAGAATGTTGGTTCCGGACTTAGATATGAAAGGCACAGTGGTGGAAAACAAACAATTTGATATCAAAGATCGTTTGGCTGTTTTACAGGACTTAAATGAACGCAACAAAGCAACGTGGTCCTGAAGCCAACCACCACTGAGAAAGATCAGGCCATCCCAGCAAGGCCTGTCTGGATCCCAAAGCTTGGGGATCTAGTCAGAGAAAAGATCGCGGACAGGAAAGAATTTGGGCCTTCTTACAGACAACCAGTACCTGTCCTAGCAATCCACGGATCAAGAACAGTACATTTGCCGCCCCTTGCTGGTAAAAAGGAGAAAAGATTTGTGTCCATCGACCTGATCAAACCACACTATGTGGCCGATACTGAACAGTAGGCCAAGTGGACTCCGCCAATGTAGCAGACGCGGCGTTGGACTGGAGGGAAGAATTCAAATATTTGGGAATACAAATAACCGAATCTGAAAAGGACTTAATGACCCTGAACATAACTCTACAGCTCGAGAGACTGCGAGACGAGGTGACTCATCGGTGGCGACTCCCAGTCTCATTAATGGGCCGGGCGGTGCTATTTAAAATGATGGCGGTTCCCCACCTGCTGTACGTGCTTCAAAACACTCCGTATCAGATCCCCAATACTGCCTTCAAGACAAATGATGGAGAACTCCGAAGTCTATTATGGGAAGGGGGAGTCCCACGCATTGTGCTGAAAAAACTACAGTAAGGAGTATATGAAGGCAGGCTGCGATCCCCGATGTTAGGGACTACTAACTGGCGTCCCAAAAATCAACATAAATGACTGGGTCTTCTCGCCGATATCAGTGCTGGCATACTGGGTAGATACCCAAGCTATGGGGAATGGGGGCTACTTGGCTGCCATGTATTGTAAGAAAACAGGGAAATCCTTCCCACTGCACATGCAGGCAGTAAGACGAGCTTGGTGGGAGACCATGAAGAGAGTAGGGTGGGAAGCAAAACTAACAGAACAGACCCCGCTCTGGGAAAGCGACATGTTGAGGGAAGTGGGGAAGCTACAGGGATTCCAGAAATGGAATCTTGTAGGGATAGAGCGGCTGGGGGACATATGGAAAAAGGGTTATATGCTTAAGTTCGAAGTGTTTCAAACAGAATACCAACTGGTGGAATCCGAAATGTTTAGTTATCTCCAGATTAGACATGCCCTGAAGAAAGACATAGGAGAGGGACATTTACTACCAGAATACTCCCTGCTGGAGGACAGACTATTGCTAGACCCGACGATAGATAAGGCGGTGTGCCTTATCTACCGGAAAAATATTAATAATTCCCTGGACCCTTTGGTCCCTTTGAGAAAGGTATGGGAGTCAGACCTCGGACTCTTAGAAGACAAGGATTGGAGGGAGGCCATCCAGAGGCCTAGGGAAATAGCCATAAGGGTGAGGTTCAGGTTGGTTCAGCTCCAGATCCTACATAGGTCCTATGCCCCTAGAACACTTCAGCATCGGTTGGGCTGCAGTGACACAGATCAGCATCAGGGGGTGTAGAGAGAAAGGAACTTTTTTCCATACACTCTGGACCTGTCCTGAACTACAGAGTTACTGGAGTGGGGTGACCCGAATCATGACAGAGTTAGTGGGGCAAAGGGTTCCCATGGACGCAAGGTGGCTCCTCCTGGGGGTAACGGGGAAATTAATTGGCCCACACACACCAAAACATGGCTGGCGGCTGGAGTATCCAAAAGGAACATTGCTAAAAATTGGGGGAGCACTCAACCTCCACAAATTGAAGACTGGGGGGGTGATCTAGATTGGTGTCAGCAGGCAGAAAAAACTGTTTATCAAAGTAGAGAATACCAGACCAAATGGGAAAAGAGCTGGTCTGCCTGGGAGACATTTAGGGTGGAAACAGGGTAAAAGTTAAAAGGGAGTGTGATACATAAAAGATAGACCATGGAACAAATTACTATAAAATTGCCTATATGTGATGTGTAACTCTTCCTGCTATGTACCTGACCGGCATTACTCAGTGTCTAAAGTATTGTACAGGTGTACCAAAGCTTGGTTTAATAAAAAATAAATCTAAAAAAAATAAAAAACAAGAGGATATCAATAAAATGAAAACGAAAGCATATTCCATAAAGAAACCTCCTTATTCAAAGCTAAATCAAAACAAGAGCAGAAAAGGAATCGAGGTGGCAGTACAGAAACTCATGAAGACTTCTGATGAAAGATTAGGGCAAAAGCATAAAGCTTTTAGCAGTGTAAGCTGGATATTATTCTCAACTCAAATAATAGCAGATCAAAAAATAAATTAAGACTTCCCCTAAAGAGTTGAAGAAACTCAGTACAGAGTCTGTTCTCAGAAAGTCAGAAAAGAGAAATAAGATGAGTAAACTCAATCAGTCTGCTCTGCATGAAAGGGTGAAAAAATCTGCCTAGCTAGTCTTGGAGCATGCACTAATATATACACATGTTTAACAAATTTGCAACATAGATGTGTTCTTCATCTTTGTGTTGACCAATGAAAATTCAGCACACTCCTGGGAATAGGTCTACTCCCCATCTTCTCACCAGAATACAATTGTCTTCTAACATTGTGTCTTTGAATGTCGCAGTCACATCCTTTCTTGTTTTCCCCACCCACCTTCCCATGAATCATCCTCCCTCTCGTCTACATCTTTTGCAGTGAGAACATCACTATCAGTCATCTAATACAACAAATTATTCATTAACTAATAAACAGTAGCTTCCGAAATTGAAACATCTCCAGTAAAGAGAAGAAAAGCATCTTGCACAGCAAATCGTTTAAAGGAAGATAAAACAAGCATTTCAGTATTACTGGACTTTCATGTTATAGCATAGTGTGCTAACATATATCAACTTGAAATGAAATCCAGGATTAGTGCTAGATTACAGGCCCACAGATTCTAAATGGCTGTCTAGTAAAAGTTTTGCATTAATCATTCATTTAATTTTTAAACGTAAATTCTACTATTTGTGTTATTCAAGAATACATTTTATATATTGTCAAATTCGCTCTAGCATCCCTATTCACAATCATTGACCTTTATTGTTTGACTACGATTTGATTTCCCTTTCAGTAGGATATTCTTTTTAGGCTGTAGATTTCTTGATGTATTGACATTTCTCAAGCTATATAGCAAACATTGGAAGACTTCTTCATGTTGACAGTTTAGATAAAGAATACTTGAGTATGACAGCTTTAAGATGTCAAGCACTTGTCTTAAGCAGACAATGTGCAGTAGAGAAACAGATACATGCTCTATAGATCCATGCCTGTATTTAGTCTATGAAGTAGACCTCAATTGTGTATTTGTTGTTAGCATTTATAAGCAAAATGGAAGAGAATGTTTACACCTGTATTGAATTTTAAGAAGTGATTCACAAGCTTAAAAGAAAACTAAGATAGATCATTATACACAGGTATGCCCTCTGATCTTTCAAGACATATGTCAGAAACTTCATTGATGTCACGCTATCTGATCTTTCATGCTTGGTGAGCATAGGGGCAGTAGCTTCAGTGATGCAATTTGTTGAATGGTGAACTCTTTTGAGAGGTAGCCTGGTGCAGGACTATGAAGAGATTTGCTGACAAAGAAAAAGAGAATACAACTGAAGTGGGCACCAATAGAGCAAGCTAAGGGCAGTTGTGATATGTTTTTTTATAAGGGACTAAATGTGCGTCGACAGCGTGATTCTAGACCTTTTGCAATATGCCATGTTTGAGATCTCTGGGTACAATTATCCAGACAGGACATCACCAGAGCAAGGACTGAGGAATTTTGAGGAATGAAACAACAGGGGATGACACCTCGTTGCAGTTGCAGGTGATACAAGGCATTATTGGTAAGTGAATTCACATGAAGTTTGAAGGAAAGAATACTGGTAAACACTGTCCAATGTTGTCATTTGTATAATTACCACTGGGGATGGACCCAAGGAATCCATGCAGATGAAAGGGAAAGGTGTGGTGTAAACAGGGCCCAAAAGAATGATATCTGTTAAGTTTGAAATGTTTTACATCTTGATTTTGAAAGAATGGATGTATTTAGAAGTCACCATCTTCTGCAGAAGTCCTTTCTTTATCTGTGCCTAAGAAGAAGCTGACAAAAACTATACGCCTTCAAAAATATGCTGTCTTTGATTCATAAGTCAGAGAGATTTGAATATATATAACCATATTGGATTGAATTCATTTGTATTAATTAGTAAAAACTAAATCTGCAGCTAAATGAAAGACTGTCTTTTAGAAAGTTAATTAGTAATATCTTGTGGGCAATATAATGCATTCCAGTGAGTAGTGGTTGTTACTTTGCCTAGCTTTACCTCTGGGATCATCACAATGCAGTAAGTAGATCAGGTGTACCTTTATATTGGGAGTGTTTACATATATATTGTCTTTTCTTCATATCATTAAAGGTAAGTTTATTTCAAGTACATATTAATATATATAGAGAGAGATATATGTGTCTACATATATATATATATCTCACAGAATGTTGCCCAACAGCTTAAGAACGCACTCCACAGCAGTGAATCCACAGGACAATTTATTGGAGGATCCAATGCATACATATCTGCATTACTCATGCCTAATCGGTTTCGGAGCCCCCAGCTCCTTTCTCAAAGGCGTGCACCACAGAAAAACGGATTGTTTGTTGGCATTTCCACGACGCAGCATCCATTAGTTTCAGCCCTCCAGTGGGTCTTTTAATTCAGCAGTAATGTCTCACAGGTGAGTAATTCATTTAGCTTTGCATGCTGGTACTCGTAGTTCTAATCAGCCATTTTTCTCCCTTGATAGGTCCCGTTTCAAATGTGGAAATTATTGCACATTTTTTTCCCTCCAGTGGGCTGCAGGCATGTGTGCGATGGTTTATTTAACAAAGCGCTGCTGTGCTGCCACAGAACTCGAAACAATTCCGGCCCGCAGTCACTTCATGAATTTGAAGGCGGTGCAGTTCTTCACGGCTTGGACGTGCCGCGTAAACATCTCACAGAATGTTGCCCAACAGCTTAAGAACGCACTCCACAGCAGTGAATCCACAGGACAATTTATTGGAGGATCCAACGCATACATATCTGCATTACTCGTGCCTAACCGGTTTCGGAGCCCCCAGCTCCTTTCTGAAAGGCGTGCACCATAGAAAAACTGATTGTTTGTTGGCATTTCCACGAGGCAGCATCCATTAGTTTCAGCCCTCCAGTGGGTCTTTTAATTCAGCAGTAATGTCTCACAGATGAGTAATTCATTTAGCTTTGCATACTGGTACTCGTAGTTCTAATCAGCCATTTTTCTCCCTTGATAGGTCCCGTTTCAAATGTGGAAATTATTGCATATTTTTTTCCCTCCAGTGGGCTGCAGGCATGTGTGCGATGGTTTATTTAACAAAGCGCTGCTGTGCTGTCACAGAACTCGAAACAATTCCGGCCCCGCAGTCACTTCATGAATTTGAAGGCGGTGCAGTTCTTCACGGCTTGGACGTGCCGCGTAAACATCTCACAGAATGTTGCCCAACAGCTTAAGAATGCACTCCACAGCAGTGAATCCACAGGACAATTTATTGGAGGATCCAACGCATACATATCTGCATTACTCGTGCCTAACCGGTTTCGGAGCCCCCAGCTCCTTTCTCAAAGGCGTGCACCCCAGAAAAACGGATTGTTTGTTGGCATTTCCACGAGGCAGCATCCATTAGTTTCTGCCCTCCAGTGGGTCTTTTAATTCAGCAGTAATGTCTCACAGGTGAGTAATTCATTTAGCTTTGCATGCTGGTACTCGTAGTTCTAATCAGCCATTTTTCTCCCTTGATAGATCCCGTTTCAAATGTGGAAATTATTGCATATTTTTTTCCCTCCAGTGGGCTGCAGGCATGTGTGCGATGGTTTATTTAACAAAGCGCTGCTGTGCTGCCACAGAACTCGAAACAATTCCGGCCCCGCAGTCACTTCATGAATTTGAAGGCGGTGCAGTTCTTCACGGCTTGGACGTGCCGCGTAAACATCTCACAGAATTTTGCCCAACAGCTTAAGAACGCACTCCACAGCAGTGAATCCACAGGACAATTTATTGGAGGATCCAACGCATACATATCTGCATTACTCGTGCCTAACCAGTTTCGGAGCCCCCAGCTCCTTTCTCAAAGGCGTGCACCACAGAAAAACGGATTGTTTGTTGGCATTTCCACGAGGCAGCGTCCATTAGTTTCAGCCCTCCAGTGGGTCTTTTAATTCAGCAGTAATGTCTCACAGGTGAGTAATTCATTTAGCTTTGCATGCTGGTACTCGTAGTTCTAATCAGCCATTTTTCTCCCTTGATAGGTCCTGTTTCAAATGTGGAAATTATTGCATATTTTTTTCCCTCCAGTGGGCTGCAGGCATGTGTGCGATGGTTTATTTAACAAAGCGCTGCTGTGCTGCCACAGAACTCGAAACAATTCAGGCCCCGCAGTCACTTCATGAATTTGAAGGCGGTGCAGTTCTTCACGGCTTGGACGTGCCGCGTAAACATCTCACAGAATGTTGCCCAACAGCTTAAGAACGCACTCCACAGCAGTGAATCCACAGGACAATTTACTGGAGGATCCAACGCATACATATCTGCATTACTCGTGCCTAACCGGTTTCGGAGCCCCCAGCTCCTTTCTCAAAGGCGTGCACCACAGAAAAACGGATTGTTTGTTGGCATTTCCACGAGGCAGCATACATTAGTTTCAGCCCTCCAGTGGGTCTTTTAATTCAGCAGTAATGTCTCACAGGTGAGTAATTCATTTAGCTTTGCATGCTGGTACTCGTAGTTCTAATCAGCCATTTTTCTCCCTTGATAGGTCCCGTTTCAAATGTGGAAATTATTGCATATTTTTTTCCCTCCAGTGGGCTGCAGGCATGTGTGCGATGGTTTATTTAACAAAGCGCTGCTGTGCTGCCACAGAACTCGAAACAATTCCGGCCCCGCAGTCACTTCATGAATTTGAAGGCGGTGCAGTTCTTCACGGCTTGGACGTGCCGCGTAAACATCTCACAGAATGTTGCCCAACAGCTTAAGAACGCACTCCACAGCAGTGAATCCACAGGACAATTTACTGGAGGATCCAACGCATACATATCTGCATTACTCGTGCCTAACCGGTTTCGGAGCCCCCAGCTCCTTTCTCAAAGGCGTGCACCACAGAAAAACGGATTGTTTGTTGGCATTTCCACGAGGCAGCGTCCATTAGTTTCAGCCCTCCAGTGGGTCTTTTAATTCAGCAGTAATGTCTCACAGGTGAGTAATTCATTTAGCTTTGCATGCTGGTACTCGTAGTTCTAATCAGCCATTTTTCTCCCTTGATAGGTCCCGTTTCAAATGTGGAAATTATTGCATATTTTTTTCCCTCCAGTGGGCTGCAGGCATGTGTGCGATGGTTTATTTAACAAAGCGCTGCTGTGCTGCCACAGAACTCGAAACAATTCCGGCCCCGCAGTCACTTCATGAATTTGAAGGCGGTGCAGTTCTTCACGGCTTGGACGTGCCGCGTAAACATCTCACAGAATGTTGCCCAACAGCTTAAGAACGCACTCCACAGCAGTGAATCCACAGGACAATTTACTGGAGGATCCAACACATACATATCTGCATTACTCGTGCCTAACCGGTTTCGGAGCCCCCAGCTCCTTTCTCAAAGGCGTGCACCACAGAAAAACGGATTGTTTGTTGGCATTTCCACGAGGCAGCATCCATTAGTTTCAGCCCTCCAGTGGGTCTTTTAATTCAGCAGTAATGTCTCACAGGTGAGTAATTCATTTAGCTTTGCATGCTGGTACTCGTAGTTCTAATCAGCCATTTTTCTCCCTTGATAGGTCCCGTTTCAAATGTGGAAATTATTGCATATTTTTTTCCCTCCAGTGGGCTGCAGGCATGTGTGCGATGGTTTATTTAACAAAGCGCTGCTGTGCTGCCACAGAACTCGAAACAATTCCGGCCCCGCAGTCACTTCATGAATTTGAAGGCGGTGCAGTTCTTCATGGCTTGGACGTGCCACGTAAACATCTCACAGAATGTTGCCCAACAGCTTAAGAACGCACTCCACAGCAGTGAATCCACAGGACAATTCATTGGAGGATCCAACGCATACATATCTGCATTACTCGTGCCTAACCGGTTTCGGAGCCCCCAGCTCCTTTCTCAAAGGCGTGCACCACAGAAAAACGGATTGTTTGTTGGCATTTCCACGAGGCAGCATACATTAGTTTCAGCCCTCCAGTGGGTCTTTTAATTCAGCAGTAATGTCTCACAGGTGAGTAATTCATTTAGCTTTGCATGCTGGTACTCGTAGTTCTAATCAGCCATTTTTCTCCCTTGATAGGTCCCGTTTCAAATGTGGAAATTATTGCATATTTTTTTCCCTCCAGTGGGCTGCAGGCATGTGTGCGATGGTTTATTTAACAAAGCGCTGCTGTGCTGCCACAGAACTCGAAACAATTCCGGCCCCGCAGTCACTTCATGAATTTGAAGGCGGTGCAGTTCTTCACGGCTTGGACGTGCCGCGTAAACATCTCACAGAATGTTGCCCAACAGCTTAAGAACGCACTCCACAGCAGTGAATCCACAGGACAATTTACTGGAGGATCCAACGCATACATATCTGCATTACTCGTGCCTAACCGGTTTCGGAGCCCCCAGCTCCTTTCTCAAAGGCGTGCACCACAGAAAAACGGATTGTTTGTTGGCATTTCCACGAGGCAGCATCCATTAGTTTCAGCCCTCCAGTGGGTCTTTTAATTCAGCAGTAATGTCTCACAGGTGAGTAATTCATTTAGCTTTGCATGCTGGTACTCGTAGTTCTAATCAGCCATTTTTCTCCCTTGATAGGTCCAGTTTCAAATGTGGAAATTATTGCATATTTTTTTCCCTCCAGTGGGCTGCAGGCATGTGTGCGATGGTTTATTTAACAAAGCGCTTCTGTGCTGCCACAGAACTCGAAACAATTCCGGCCCCGCAGTCACTTCATGAATTTGAAGGCGGTGCAGTTCTTCATGGCTTGGACGTGCCACGTAAACATCTCACAGAATGTTGCCCAACAGCTTAAGAACGCACTCCACAGCAGTGAATCCACAGGACAATTCATTGGAGGATCCAACGCATACATATCTGCATTACTCGTGCCTAACCGGTTTCGGAGCCCCCAGCTCCTTTCTCAAAGGCGTGCACCACAGAAAAATGGATTGTTTGTTGGCATTTCCACGAGGCAGCATCCATTAGTTTCAGCCCTCCAGTGGGTCTTTTAATTCAGCAGTAATGTCTCACAGGTGAGTAATTCATTTAGCTTTGCATGCTGGTACTCGTAGTTCTAATCAGCCATTTTTCTCCCTTGATAGGTCCCGTTTCAAATGTGGAAATTATTGCATATTTTTTTCCCTCCAGTGGGCTGCAGGCATGTGTGCGATGGTTTATTTAACAAAGCGCTGCTGTGCTGCCACAGAACTCGAAACAATTCCGGCCCCGCAGTCACTTCATGAATTTGAAGGCGGTGCAGTTCTTCACGGCTTGGACGTGCCGCGTAAACATCTCACAGCATGTTGCCCAACAGCTTAAGAACGCACTCCACAGCAGTGAATCCACAGGACAATTTACTGGAGGATCCAACGCATACATATCTGCATTACTCGTGCCTAACCGGTTTCGGAGCCCCCAGCTCCTTTCTCAAAGGCGTGCACCACAGAAAAACGGATTGTTTGTTGGCATTTCCACGAGGCAGCATCCATTAGTTTCAGCCCTCCAGTGGGTCTTTTAATTCAGCAGTAATGTCTCACAGGTGAGTAATTCATTTAGCTTTGCATGCTGGTACTCGTAGTTCTAATCAGCCATTTTTCTCCCTTGATAGGTCCCGTTTCAAATGTGGAAATTATTGCATATTTTTTTCCCTCCAGTGGGCTGCAGGCATGTGTGCGATGGTTTATTTAACAAAGCGCTGCTGTGCTGCCACAGAACTCGAAACAATTCCGGCCCCGCAGTCACTTCATGAATTTGAAAGCGGTGCAGTTCTTCATGGCTTGGACGTGCCGCGTAAACATCTCACAGAATGTTGCCCAACAGCTTAAGAACGCACTCCACAGCAGTGAATCCACAGGACAATTTACTGGAGGATCCAACGCATACATATCTGCATTACTCGTGCCTAACCGGTTTCGGAGCCCCCAGCTCCTTTCTCAAAGGCGTGCACCACAGAAAAACGGATTGTTTGTTGGCATTTCCACGAGGCAGCATCCATTAGTTTCAGCCCTCCAGTGGGTCTTTTAATTCAGCAGTAATGTCTCACAGGTGAGTAATTCATTTAGCTTTGCATGCTGGTACTCGTAGTTCTAATCAGCCATTTTTCTCCCTTGATAGGTCCCGTTTCAAATGTGGAAATTATTGCATATTTTTTTTCCCTCCAGTGGGCTGCAGGCATGTGTGCGATGGTTTATTTAACAAAGCGCTGCTGTGCTGCCACAGAACTCGAAACAATTCCGGCCCCGCAGTCACTTCATGAATTTGAAGGCGGTGCAGGTCTTCATGGCTTGGACGTGCCACGTAAACATCTCACAGAATGTTGCCCAACAGCTTAAGAACGCACTCCACAGCAGTGAATCCACAGGACAATTCATTGGAGGATCCAACGCATACATATCTGCATTACTCGTGCCTAACCGGTTTCGGAGCCCCCAGCTCCTTTCTCAAAGGCGTGCACCACAGAAAAACGGATTGTTTGTTGGCATTTCCACGAGGCAGCATACATTAGTTTCAGCCCTCCAGTGGGTCTTTTAATTCAGCAGTAATGTCTCACAGGTGAGTAATTCATTTAGCTTTGCATGCTGGTACTCGTAGTTCTAATCAGCCATTTTTCTCCCTTGATAGGTCCCGTTTCAAATGTGGAAATTATTGCATATTTTTTTCCCTCCAGTGGGCTGCAGGCATGTGTGCGATGGTTTATTTAACAAAGCGCTGCTGTGCTGCCACAGAACTCGAAACAATTCCGGCCCCGCAGTCACTTCATGAATTTGAAGGCGGTGCAGTTCTTCACGGCTTGGACGTGCCGCGTAAACATCTCACAGAATGTTGCCCAACAGCTTAAGAACGCACTCCACAGCAGTGAATCCACAGGACAATTTACTGGAGGATCCAACGCATACATATCTGCATTACTCGTGCCTAACCGGTTTCGGAGCCCCCAGCTCCTTTCTCAAAGGCGTGCACCACAGAAAAACGGATTGTTTGTTGGCATTTCCACGAGGCAGCATCCATTAGTTTCAGCCCTCCAGTGGGTCTTTTAATTCAGCAGTAATGTCTCACAGGTGAGTAATTCATTTAGCTTTGCATGCTGGTACTCGTAGTTCTAATCAGCCATTTTTCTCCCTTGATAGGTCCCGTTTCAAATGTGGAAATTATTGCATATTTTTTTCCCTCCAGTGGGCTGCAGGCATGTGTGCGATGGTTTATTTAACAAAGCGCTGCTGTGCTGCCACAGAACTCGAATCAATTCCGGCCCCGCAGTCACTTCATGAATTTGAAGGCGGTGCAGTTCTTCATGGCTTGGACGTGCCACGTAAACATCTCACAGAATGTTGCCCAACAGCTTAAGAACGCACTCCACAGCAGTGAATCCACAGGACAATTCATTGGAGGATCCAACGCATACATATCTGCATTACTCGTGCCTAACCGGTTTCGGAGCCCCCAGCTCCTTTCTCAAAGGCGTGCACCACAGAAAAACGGATTGTTTGTTGGCATTTCCACGAGGCAGCATCCATTAGTTTCAGCCCTCCAGTGGGTCTTTTAATTCAGCAGTAATGTCTCACAGGTGAGTAATTCATTTAGCTTTGCATGCTGGTACTCGTAGTTCTAATCAGCCATTTTTCTCCCTTGATAGGTCCAGTTTCAAATGTGGAAATTATTGCATATTTTTTTCCCTCCAGTGGGCTGCAGGCATGTGTGCGATGGTTTATTTAACAAAGCGCTGCTGTGCTGCCACAGAACTCGAAACAATTCCGGCCCCGCAGTCACTTCATGAATTTGAAGGCGGTGCAGTTCTTCATGGCTTGGACGTGCCACGTAAACATCTCACAGAATGTTGCCCAACAGCTTAAGAACGCACTCCACAGCAGTGAATCCACAGGACAATTCATTGGAGGATCCAACGCATACATATCTGCATTACTCGTGCCTAACCGGTTTCGGAGCCCCCAGCTCCTTTCTCAAAGGCGTGCACCACAGAAAAACGGATTGTTTGTTGGCATTTCCACGAGGCAGCATCCATTAGTTTCAGCCCTCCAGTGGGTCTTTTAATTCAGCAGTAATGTCTCACAGGTGAGTAATTCATTTAGCTTTGCATGCTGGTACTCGTAGTTCTAATCAGCCATTTTTCTCCCTTGATAGGTCCCGTTTCAAATGTGGAAATTATTGCATATTTTTTTCCCTCCAGTGGGCTGCAGGCATGTGTGCGATGGTTTATTTAACAAAGCGCTGCTGTGCTGCCACAGAACTCGAAACAATTCCGGCCCCGCAGTCACTTCATGAATTTGAAGGCGGTGCAGTTCTTCACGGCTTGGACGTGCCGCGTAAACATCTCACAGCATGTTGCCCAACAGCTTAAGAACGCACTCCACAGCAGTGAATCCACAGGACAATTTACTGGAGGATCCAACGCATACATATCTGCATTACTCGTGCCTAACCGGTTTCGGAGCCCCCAGCTCCTTTCTCAAAGGCGTGCACCACAGAAAAACGGATTGTTTGTTGGCATTTCCACGAGGCAGCATCCATTAGTTTCAGCCCTCCAGTGGGTCTTTTAATTCAGCAGTAATGTCTCACAGGTGAGTAATTCATTTAGCTTTGCATGCTGGTACTCGTAGTTCTAATCAGCCATTTTTCTCCCTTGATAGGTCCCGTTTCAAATGTGGAAATTATTGCATATTTTTTTCCCTCCAGTGGGCTGCAGGCATGTGTGCGATGGTTTATTTAACAAAGCGCTGCTGTGCTGCCACAGAACTCGAAACAATTCCGGCCCCGCAGTCACTTCATGAATTTGAAGGCGGTGCAGTTCTTCACGGCTTGGACGTGCCGCGTAAACATCTCACAGAATGTTGCCCAACAGCTTAAGAACACACTCCACAGCAGTGAATCCACAGGACAATTTACTGGAGGATCCAACGCATACATATCTGCATTACTCGTGCCTAACCGGTTTCGGAGCCCCCAGCTCCTTTCTCAAAGGCGTGCACCACAGAAAAACGGATTGTTTGTTGGCATTTCCACGAGGCAGCATCCATTAGTTTCAGCCCTCCAGTGGGTCTTTTAATTCAGCAGTAATGTCTCACAGGTGAGTAATTCATTTAGCTTTGCATGCTGGTACTCGTAGTTCTAATCAGCCATTTTTCTCCCTTGATAGGTCCCGTTTCAAATGTGGAAATTATTGCATATTTTTTTTCCCTCCAGTGGGCTGCAGGCATGTGTGCGATGGTTTATTTAACAAAGCGCTGCTGTGCTGCCACAGAACTCGAAACAATTCCGGCCCGCAGTCACTTCATGAATTTGAAGGCGGTGCAGTTCTTCATGGCTTGGACGTGCCACGTAAACATCTCACAGAATGTTGCCCAACAGCTTAAGAACGCACTCCACAGCAGTGAATCCACAGGACAATTCATTGGAGGATCCAACGCATACATATCTGCATTACTCGTGCCTAACCGGTTTCGGAGCCCCCAGCTCCTTTCTCAAAGGCGTGCACCACAGAAAAACGGATTGTTTGTTGGCATTTCCACGAGGCAGCATACATTAGTTTCAGCCCTCCAGTGGGTCTTTTAATTCAGCAGTAATGTCTCACAGGTGAGTAATTCATTTAGCTTTGCATGCTGGTACTCGTAGTTCTAATCAGCCATTTTTCTCCCTTGATAGGTCCCGTTTCAAATGTGGAAATTATTGCATATTTTTTTCCCTCCAGTGGGCTGCAGGCATGTGTGCGATGGTTTATTTAACAAAGCGCTGCTGTGCTGCCACAGAACTCGAAACAATTCCGGCCCCGCAGTCACTTCATGAATTTGAAGGCGGTGCAGTTCTTCACGGCTTGGACGTGCCGCGTAAACATCTCACAGAATGTTGCCCAACAGCTTAAGAACGCACTCCACAGCAGTGAATCCACAGGACAATTTACTGGAGGATCCAACGCATACATATCTGCATTACTCGTGCCTAACCGGTTTCGGAGCCCCCAGCTCCTTTCTCAAAGGCGTGCACCACAGAAAAATGGATTGTTTGTTGGCATTTCCACGAGGCAGCATCCATTAGTTTCAGCCCTCCAGTGGGTCTTTTAATTCAGCAGTAATGTCTCACAGGTGAGTAATTCATTTAGCTTTGCATGCTGGTACTCGTAGTTCTAATCAGCCATTTTTCTCCCTTGATAGGTCCCGTTTCAAATGTGGAAATTATTGCATATTTTTTTCCCTCCAGTGGGCTGCAGGCATGTGTGCGATGGTTTATTTAACAAAGCGCTGCTGTGCTGCCACAGAACTCGAAACAATTCCGGCCCCGCAGTCACTTCATGAATTTGAAGGCGGTGCAGTTCTTCACGGCTTGGACGTGCCGCGTAAACATCTCACAGCATGTTGCCCAACAGCTTAAGAACGCACTCCACAGCAGTGAATCCACAGGACAATTTACTGGAGGATCCAACGCATACATATCTGCATTACTCGTGCCTAACCGGTTTCGGAGCCCCCAGCTCCTTTCTCAAAGGCGTGCACCACAGAAAAACGGATTGTTTGTTGGCATTTCCACGAGGCAGCATCCATTAGTTTCAGCCCTCCAGTGGGTCTTTTAATTCAGCAGTAATGTCTCACAGGTGAGTAATTCATTTAGCTTTGCATGCTGGTACTCGTAGTTCTAATCAGCCATTTTTCTCCCTTGATAGGTCCCGTTTCAAATGTGGAAATTATTGCATATTTTTTTCCCTCCAGTGGGCTGCAGGCATGTGTGCGATGGTTTATTTAACAAAGCGCTGCTGTGCTGCCACAGAACTCGAAACAATTCCGGCCCCGCAGTCACTTCATGAATTTGAAAGCGGTGCAGTTCTTCATGGCTTGGACGTGCCGCGTAAACATCTCACAGAATGTTGCCCAACAGCTTAAGAACGCACTCCACAGCAGTGAATCCACAGGACAATTTACTGGAGGATCCAACGCATACATATCTGCATTACTCGTGCCTAACCGGTTTCGGAGCCCCCAGCTCCTTTCTCAAAGGCGTGCACCACAGAAAAACGGATTGTTTGTTGGCATTTCCACGAGGCAGCATCCATTAGTTTCAGCCCTCCAGTGGGTCTTTTAATTCAGCAGTAATGTCTCACAGGTGAGTAATTCATTTAGCTTTGCATGCTGGTACTCGTAGTTCTAATCAGCCATTTTTCTCCCTTGATAGGTCCCGTTTCAAATGTGGAAATTATTGCATATTTTTTTTCCCTCCAGTGGGCTGCAGGCATGTGTGCGATGGTTTATTTAACAAAGCGCTGCTGTGCTGCCACAGAACTCGAAACAATTCCGGCCCCGCAGTCACTTCATGAATTTGAAGGCGGTGCAGTTCTTCATGGCTTGGACGTGCCACGTAAACATCTCACAGAATGTTGCCCAACAGCTTAAGAACGCACTCCACAGCAGTGAATCCACAGGACAATTCATTGGAGGATCCAACGCATACATATCTGCATTACTCGTGCCTAACCGGTTTCGGAGCCCCCAGCTCCTTTCTCAAAGGCGTGCACCACAGAAAAACGGATTGTTTGTTGGCATTTCCACGAGGCAGCATACATTAGTTTCAGCCCTCCAGTGGGTCTTTTAATTCAGCAGTAATGTCTCACAGGTGAGTAATTCATTTAGCTTTGCATGCTGGTACTCGTAGTTCTAATCAGCCATTTTTCTCCCTTGATAGGTCCCGTTTCAAATGTGGAAATTATTGCATATTTTTTTCCCTCCAGTGGGCTGCAGGCATGTGTGCGATGGTTTATTTAACAAAGCGCTGCTGTGCTGCCACAGAACTCGAAACAATTCCGGCCCCGCAGTCACTTCATGAATTTGAAGGCGGTGCAGTTCTTCACGGCTTGGACGTGCCGCGTAAACATCTCACAGAATGTTGCCCAACAGCTTAAGAACGCACTCCACAGCAGTGAATCCACAGGACAATTTACTGGAGGATCCAACGCATACATATCTGCATTACTCGTGCCTAACCGGTTTCGGAGCCCCCAGCTCCTTTCTCAAAGGCGTGCACCACAGAAAAACGGATTGTTTGTTGGCATTTCCACGAGGCAGCATCCATTAGTTTCAGCCCTCCAGTGGGTCTTTTAATTCAGCAGTAATGTCTCACAGGTGAGTAATTCATTTAGCTTTGCATGCTGGTACTCGTAGTTCTAATCAGCCATTTTTCTCCCTTGATAGGTCCCGTTTCAAATGTGGAAATTATTGCATATTTTTTTCCCTCCAGTGGGCTGCAGGCATGTGTGCGATGGTTTATTTAACAAAGCGCTGCTGTGCTGCCACAGAACTCGAATCAATTCCGGCCCCGCAGTCACTTCATGAATTTGAAGGCGGTGCAGTTCTTCATGGCTTGGACGTGCCACGTAAACATCTCACAGAATGTTGCCCAACAGCTTAAGAACGCACTCCACAGCAGTGAATCCACAGGACAATTCATTGGAGGATCCAACGCATACATATCTGCATTACTCGTGCCTAACCGGTTTCGGAGCCCCCAGCTCCTTTCTCAAAGGCGTGCACCACAGAAAAACGGATTGTTTGTTGGCATTTCCACGAGGCAGCATCCATTAGTTTCAGCCCTCCAGTGGGTCTTTTAATTCAGCAGTAATGTCTCACAGGTGAGTAATTCATTTAGCTTTGCATGCTGGTACTCGTAGTTCTAATCAGCCATTTTTCTCCCTTGATAGGTCCAGTTTCAAATGTGGAAATTATTGCATATTTTTTTCCCTCCAGTGGGCTGCAGGCATGTGTGCGATGGTTTATTTAACAAAGCGCTGCTGTGCTGCCACAGAACTCGAAACAATTCCGGCCCCGCAGTCACTTCATGAATTTGAAGGCGGTGCAGTTCTTCATGGCTTGGACGTGCCACGTAAACATCTCACAGAATGTTGCCCAACAGCTTAAGAACGCACTCCACAGCAGTGAATCCACAGGACAATTCATTGGAGGATCCAACGCATACATATCTGCATTACTCGTGCCTAACCGGTTTCGGAGCCCCCAGCTCCTTTCTCAAAGGCGTGCACCACAGAAAAACGGATTGTTTGTTGGCATTTCCACGAGGCAGCATCCATTAGTTTCAGCCCTCCAGTGGGTCTTTTAATTCAGCAGTAATGTCTCACAGGTGAGTAATTCATTTAGCTTTGCATGCTGGTACTCGTAGTTCTAATCAGCCATTTTTCTCCCTTGATAGGTCCCGTTTCAAATGTGGAAATTATTGCATATTTTTTTCCCTCCAGTGGGCTGCAGGCATGTGTGCGATGGTTTATTTAACAAAGCGCTGCTGTGCTGCCACAGAACTCGAAACAATTCCGGCCCCGCAGTCACTTCATGAATTTGAAGGCGGTGCAGTTCTTCACGGCTTGGACGTGCCGCGTAAACATCTCACAGCATGTTGCCCAACAGCTTAAGAACGCACTCCACAGCAGTGAATCCACAGGACAATTTACTGGAGGATCCAACGCATACATATCTGCATTACTCGTGCCTAACCGGTTTCGGAGCCCCCAGCTCCTTTCTCAAAGGCGTGCACCACAGAAAAACGGATTGTTTGTTGGCATTTCCACGAGGCAGCATCCATTAGTTTCAGCCCTCCAGTGGGTCTTTTAATTCAGCAGTAATGTCTCACAGGTGAGTAATTCATTTAGCTTTGCATGCTGGTACTCGTAGTTCTAATCAGCCATTTTTCTCCCTTGATAGGTCCCGTTTCAAATGTGGAAATTATTGCATATTTTTTTCCCTCCAGTGGGCTGCAGGCATGTGTGCGATGGTTTATTTAACAAAGCGCTGCTGTGCTGCCACAGAACTCGAAACAATTCCGGCCCCGCAGTCACTTCATGAATTTGAAGGCGGTGCAGTTCTTCACGGCTTGGACGTGCCGCGTAAACATCTCACAGAATGTTGCCCAACAGCTTAAGAACACACTCCACAGCAGTGAATCCACAGGACAATTTACTGGAGGATCCAACGCATACATATCTGCATTACTCGTGCCTAACCGGTTTCGGAGCCCCCAGCTCCTTTCTCAAAGGCGTGCACCACAGAAAAACGGATTGTTTGTTGGCATTTCCACGAGGCAGCATCCATTAGTTTCAGCCCTCCAGTGGGTCTTTTAATTCAGCAGTAATGTCTCACAGGTGAGTAATTCATTTAGCTTTGCATGCTGGTACTCGTAGTTCTAATCAGCCATTTTTCTCCCTTGATAGGTCCCGTTTCAAATGTGGAAATTATTGCATATTTTTTTTCCCTCCAGTGGGCTGCAGGCATGTGTGCGATGGTTTATTTAACAAAGCGCTGCTGTGCTGCCACAGAACTCGAAACAATTCCGGCCCCGCAGTCACTTCATGAATTTGAAGGCGGTGCAGTTCTTCATGGCTTGGACGTGCCACGTAAACATCTCACAGAATGTTGCCCAACAGCTTAAGAACGCACTCCACAGCAGTGAATCCACAGGACAATTCATTGGAGGATCCAACGCATACATATCTGCATTACTCGTGCCTAACCGGTTTCGGAGCCCCCAGCTCCTTTCTCAAAGGCGTGCACCACAGAAAAACGGATTGTTTGTTGGCATTTCCACGAGGCAGCATACATTAGTTTCAGCCCTCCAGTGGGTCTTTTAATTCAGCAGTAATGTCTCACAGGTGAGTAATTCATTTAGCTTTGCATGCTGGTACTCGTAGTTCTAATCAGCCATTTTTCTCCCTTGATAGGTCCCGTTTCAAATGTGGAAATTATTGCATATTTTTTTCCCTCCAGTGGGCTGCAGGCATGTGTGCGATGGTTTATTTAACAAAGCGCTGCTGTGCTGCCACAGAACTCGAAACAATTCCGGCCCCGCAGTCACTTCATGAATTTGAAGGCGGTGCAGTTCTTCACGGCTTGGACGTGCCGCGTAAACATCTCACAGAATGTTGCCCAACAGCTTAAGAACGCACTCCACAGCAGTGAATCCACAGGACAATTTACTGGAGGATCCAACGCATACATATCTGCATTACTCGTGCCTAACCGGTTTCGGAGCCCCCAGCTCCTTTCTCAAAGGCGTGCACCACAGAAAAACGGATTGTTTGTTGGCATTTCCACGAGGCAGCATCCATTAGTTTCAGCCCTCCAGTGGGTCTTTTAATTCAGCAGTAATGTCTCACAGGTGAGTAATTCATTTAGCTTTGCATGCTGGTACTCGTAGTTCTAATCAGCCATTTTTCTCCCTTGATAGGTCCCGTTTCAAATGTGGAAATTATTGCATATTTTTTTCCCTCCAGTGGGCTGCAGGCATGTGTGCGATGGTTTATTTAACAAAGCGCTGCTGTGCTGCCACAGAACTCGAAACAATTCCGGCCCCGCAGTCACTTCATGAATTTGAAGGCGGTGCAGTTCTTCACGGCTTGGACGTGCCGCGTAAACATCTCACAGCATGTTGCCCAACAGCTTAAGAACGCACTCCACAGCAGTGAATCCACAGGACAATTTACTGGAGGATCCAACGCATACATATCTGCATTACTCGTGCCTAACCGGTTTCGGAGCCCCCAGCTCCTTTCTCAAAGGCGTGCACCACAGAAAAACGGATTGTTTGTTGGCATTTCCACGAGGCAGCATCCATTAGTTTCAGCCCTCCAGTGGGTCTTTTAATTCAGCAGTAATGTCTCACAGGTGAGTAATTCATTT
Source organism: Triturus cristatus (assembly GCF_964204655.1). NCBI lineage: Eukaryota > Metazoa > Chordata > Amphibia > Caudata > Salamandridae > Triturus > Triturus cristatus. The sequence continues at coordinate 806,642,369 of NC_140585.1, read as the reverse complement.
AGCTTTGCATGCTGGTACTCGTAGTTCTAATCAGCCATTTTTCTCCCTTGATAGGTCCCGTTTCAAATGTGGAAATTATTGCATATTTTTTTCCCTCCAGTGGGCTGCAGGCATGTGTGCGATGGTTTATTTAACAAAGCGCTGCTGTGCTGCCACAGAACTCGAAACAATTCCGGCCCCGCAGTCACTTCATGAATTTGAAGGCGGTGCAGTTCTTCACGGCTTGGACGTGCCGCGTAAACATCTCACAGAATGTTGCCCAACAGCTTAAGAACGCACTCCACAGCAGTGAATCCACAGGACAATTTACTGGAGGATCCAACGCATACATATCTGCATTACTCGTGCCTAACCGGTTTCGGAGCCCCCAGCTCCTTTCTCAAAGGCGTGCACCACAGAAAAACGGATTGTTTGTTGGCATTTCCACGAGGCAGCATCCATTAGTTTCAGCCCTCCAGTGGGTCTTTTAATTCAGCAGTAATGTCTCACAGGTGAGTAATTCATTTAGCTTTGCATGCTGGTACTCGTAGTTCTAATCAGCCATTTTTCTCCCTTGATAGGTCCCGTTTCAAATGTGGAAATTATTGCATATTTTTTTTCCCTCCAGTGGGCTGCAGGCATGTGTGCGATGGTTTATTTAACAAAGCGCTGCTGTGCTGCCACAGAACTCGAAACAATTCCGGCCCCGCAGTCACTTCATGAATTTGAAGGCGGTGCAGTTCTTCATGGCTTGGACGTGCCACGTAAACATCTCACAGAATGTTGCCCAACAGCTTAAGAACGCACTCCACAGCAGTGAATCCACAGGACAATTCATTGGAGGATCCAACGCATACATATCTGCATTACTCGTGCCTAACCGGTTTCGGAGCCCCCAGCTCCTTTCTCAAAGGCGTGCACCACAGAAAAACGGATTGTTTGTTGGCATTTCCACGAGGCAGCATACATTAGTTTCAGCCCTCCAGTGGGTCTTTTAATTCAGCAGTAATGTCTCACAGGTGAGTAATTCATTTAGCTTTGCATGCTGGTACTCGTAGTTCTAATCAGCCATTTTTCTCCCTTGATAGGTCCCGTTTCAAATGTGGAAATTATTGCATATTTTTTTCCCTCCAGTGGGCTGCAGGCATGTGTGCGATGGTTTATTTAACAAAGCGCTGCTGTGCTGCCACAGAACTCGAAACAATTCCGGCCCCGCAGTCACTTCATGAATTTGAAGGCGGTGCAGTTCTTCACGGCTTGGACGTGCCGCGTAAACATCTCACAGAATGTTGCCCAACGGCTTAAGAACGCACTCCACAGCAGTGAATCCACAGGACAATTTACTGGAGGATCCAACGCATACATATCTGCATTACTCGTGCCTAACCGGTTTCGGAGCCCCCAGCTCCTTTCTCAAAGGCGTGCACCACAGAAAAACGGATAGTTTGTTGGCATTTCCACGAGGCAGCATCCATTAGTTTCAGCCCTCCAGTGCGTCTTTTAATTCAGCAGTAATGTCTCACAGGTGAGTAATTCATTTAGCTTTGCATGCTGGTACTCGTAGTTCTAATCAGCCATTTTTCTCCCTTGATAGGTCCCGTTTCAAATGTGGAAATTATTGCATATTTTTTTCCCTCCAGTGGGCTGCAGGCATGTGTGCGATGGTTTATTTAACAAAGCGCTGCTGTGCTGCCACAGAACTCGAATCAATTCCGGCCCCGCAGTCACTTCATGAATTTGAAGGCGGTGCAGTTCTTCATGGCTTGGACGTGCCACGTAAACATCTCACAGAATGTTGCCCAACAGCTTAAGAACGCACTCCACAGCAGTGAATCCACAGGACAATTCATTGGAGGATCCAACGCATACATATCTGCATTACTCGTGCCTAACCGGTTTCGGAGCCCCCAACTCCTTTCTCAAAGGCGTGCACCACAGAAAAACGGATTGTTTGTTGGCATTTCCACGAGGCAGCATCCATTAGTTTCAGCCCTCCAGTGGGTCTTTTAATTCAGCAGTAATGTCTCACAGGTGAGTAATTCATTTAGCTTTGCATGCTGGTACTCGTAGTTCTAATCAGCCATTTTTCTCCCTTGAGAGGTCCCGTTTCAAATGTGGAAATTATTGCATATTTTTTTCCCTCCAGTGGGCTGCAGGCATGTGTGCGATGGTTTATTTAACAAAGCGCTGCTGTGCTGCCACAGAACTCAAAACAATTCCAGCCCCGCAGTCACTTCATGAATTTGAAGGCGGTGCAGTTCTTCACGGCTTGGACGTGCCGTGTAAACATCTCACAGCATGTTGCCCAACAGCTTAAGAACGCACTCCACAGCAGTGAATCCACAGGACAATTTACTGGAGGATCCAACGCATACATATCTGCATTACTCGTGCCTAACCGGTTTCGGAGCCCCCAGCTCCTTTCTCAAAGGCGTGCACCACAGAAAAACGGATTGTTTGTTGGCATTTCCACGAGGCAGCATCCATTAGTTTCAGCCCTCCAGTGGGTCTTTTAATTCAGCAGTAATGTCTCACAGGTGAGTAATTCATTTAGCTTTGCATGCTGGTACTCGTAGTTCTAATCAGCCATTTTTCTCCCTTGATAGGTCCCGTTTCAAATGTGGAAATTATTGCATATTTTTTTCCCTCCAGTGGGCTGCAGGCATATGTGCGATGGTTTATTTAACAAAGCGCTGCTGTGCTGCCACAGAACTCGAAACAATTCCGGCCCCGCAGTCACTTCATGAATTTGAAGGCGGTGCAGTTCATCAAGGCTTGGACGTGCCGCGTAAAAATCTCACAGAATGTTGCCCAACAGCTTAAGAATGCACTCCACAGCAGTGAATCCACAGGACAATTCATTGGAGGATCCAACGCATACATATCTGCATTACTCGTGCCTAACCGGTTTCGGAGCCCCCAGCTCCTTTCTCAAAGGCGTGTACCACAGAAAAACGGATTGTTTGTTGGCATTTCTATGAGGCAGCATCCATTAGTTTCAGCCCTCCAGTGGGTCTTTTAATTCAGCAGTAATGTCTCACAGGTGAGTAATTCATTTAGCTTTGCATGCTGGTACTCGTAGTTCTAATCAGCCATTTTTCTCCCTTGATAGGTCCCGTTTCAAATGTGGAAATTATTGCATATTTTTTTCCCTCCAGTGGGCTGCAGGCATGTGTGCGATGGTTTATTTAACAAAGCGCTGCTGTGCTGCCACAGAACTCGAAACAATTCCGGCCCCGCAGTCACTACATGAATTTGAAGGCGGTGCAGTTCTTCACGGCTTGGACGTGCCGCGTAAACATCTCACAGAGTGTTGCCCAACAGCTTAAGAACGCACTCCACAGCAGTGAATCCACAGGACAATTTATTGGAGGATCCAACGCTTACATATCTGCATTACTCGTGCCTAATCGGTTTCGGAGCCCCCAGCTCCTTTCTCAAAGGCGTGCACCACAGAAAAACGGATTGTTTGTTGGCATTTCCACGAGGCAGCATCCATTAGTTTCAGCCCTCCAGTGGGTCTTTTAATTCAGCAGTAATAATACTTTTTTATTTAATTTGTTTTTGAACTGTTTTTAGGTAGCAATATTACTGAACCTTAAAAGACCCATTAACCCCCAAACATAAAAAAAATATCCATCCCTCAACACTAAAAATCCCATTAACCTATAACAAAAGAAAATCTGTACTATGAAAAAACCTTAAAACCTTGTACCCAGACACTCTCAAAACCATTAAACACCCCCTTAATCCAAAACCCATTTCCACACCTAAACCCTAAAATTCCCTTTAACCCAAAAAAAATACCCATCCCTGTACCCCAAAATACCATTAACTCATAACAAAAAAATCAACAAAAAAAAGTTAAGACTTTGAACCCAAATAGGCCCCCAAACCCACTCCCCCTTAACCCTGAATATAGAACAATTTAAATGCACACAACTGTAACACGATGGGCCTCATTACGATGTCTGGTGGACCCCCACTGACAAGCCATCAGTGGAGGTCCGCCCAACATCCAGGGCAGTGGTCCCAGTGGCATAACAGGCCCCCACAGCCCCCGTGGTGCAGGAGGACCAAGGTCCAGTGGGCTCCCTCAGTTCAGTACCCTTGTGTGACAGCTCCTGACTGAGTCTGGAGGGGGGCCCTCAATGTAGTTTGCAGGGGGGGCCCTCAAGTGTTGTTACACTAGTGAGCGGTCTGACTGCCGGATTAAAATACCGGTGGTCAGAGTGCAGTGGTAGGGAGAAAAACCGCTGCCTCCAACAGGCTCAAGTAGCCCATCAAAGCAGCGGTCGGACTGGAATCCCTACAATGGAAGCTGTGCCTGTGGAGGCACTTCCATATGGATTATGATGTCCATTTCCCTCAGCCTTTAAATGGCGGTCCCATCGCCATGTAAAGGCTGACGAAAAGGGACATTGGGGGCCCCAAGCAGGTGCCAGGCACTACATGGTGACTGGCACATGGCTGTTTAAAAAGGGGCTGTTTGTATTGCAGCTCGTGCTGCATCCCTTTTCCTGGGCCGCAGCAGTGCAAGCCGCAGTACAAAAAGGCACATTCCAACCGTCGTGCTGGTAATCCTATCCTAATCGGGCAATGAGGGCCTTAAATATATATATATATATATATTCACTGAAAAAAACATAGGTTTCAGGGGTGTTATAGTTAGCTGGACATTTCCCTCGTACAAAACCCTAGAAATTCCCCCGTTATAGTTAGTTCAGCTAACTATAACTCGCGCCCCCGCAATGCACTGCTGATGATGTCACATATTACAACACTCATGACATGGTCAGTGACATCACTGATGACATCTGAAATGACATCACTGATGACATCACTGATGACGTCATCCATGTGATAAATTAGTGCATCTTCTCACACCCTTTGATATACTCAATCAAAATTTCAGACGTCCATTCTCAAAACCATAGATACTCCAATACCAATAACTACATACCCACTCATTGACTCTTAGATCTACACACACATCCACTCACTCACTTGTACAGTCACTCATACTTACAGTCACTCAGTACAGAACTATCATATGCATTTATACACCTACATAGACACTCACACACCACCAATCATCCATAGAGGTACTCTCACACCTAGTCAGTCATGCAAATAATTAATCACAATCCCATTTACTCACCTATGCAGTTATACATACACAAGTTCACTTACTCATAAAAATAGTACCACATTCTAACGCTCTTATACAATCATTGATACAAGCACACACTCATCCATACAGCCACTCTCACAATCACACACTCTCACATATACCTACTTATATACTCTTACACACATATATACTGCCTTTCACATATGTAGTTAGTCACACATGTACCACTGAGATATACATTCAATCCCTAACACACCCATACATACACTCACCCAACCATACAGTCCATCACAGATGCACTCTTAAAGCCATGCACCCATAGAATCACCCACTCACACATGTATGCACAGAGTCACACACACCCCACCCACACAAACACTCAGGCACCCATACAGATACTCAGACAACCAATCAATAACCCATAGAGACACTCATATAGCTATTCACAAAACCATACAGCCGATAATACACCAACAGACAGACAGATACAGACATTCACACAGTTTAGTCACTAGTCTGCAGTAAGATACGTTTAATGACTCACTTATAGAGTCAGTCACGCACCTACTAAATCATCCATTCACACACTTATACACCCACTCATTCTTCCATAGGTTTTTCCCTATATATATATTAAACATATTTAAAATTTACAGAAACACACACTCACTGGATGACGTCATCAGTGATGTCATTTCAGATGTCATCAGTGATGTCATCAGTGATGTCACTGACCATGTCATGAGTGATGTAATATGTGATATTATCAGCAGTGCATTGCGGGGGCGCGAGCCATAGTTAGCTGAACTAACTATAACGGGGGAATTTCTAGGGTTTTGTACGAGGGAAATGCCCAGCTAACTAAAAAAACCCTGAAACCTATGTTTTTTTCAGTGAATTTCTAAGGTTTTTTAAATGCCAATTCCTAACTATAACGTGCATGAAACCTATGGTTTTTTCAGTGAATTTCAAAGGTTTTTTAAATGCTAATTGCTATCTATAATTTATCACTAAAGCTATGATGTTTAATGATTTTCATTGGATTTCTAAATTTTTCTATTTCAGTCTGTCAATTCCTTTAATTATGTTTTTTGAAAATTCATTTTTATCACCTTTTTTTAACATATTTTTTTCAATTAATTCTTTTAAAAATAAAATAAATTGTTAATGTTTTAAAATATATTTTTATATTTTTTTTAAATATTTTGTAAACTATATTTTCAAAACTTAATTTTTTATTTTATTTTTTCCATTTTTTGGGGATCCGCGCACTCTATGTGCACCCTTCTCGACCCCTACGCATAAGCATCCGCATATGGTATGCGTTGGTTACCTGTTCGGGGCGCGATTGCAATGCGACCGGTACGCGACTCCACGCCTATACGCGACACGTACGAAGCACGTTACGCAACGCTTGCGTGCTTCCGCGATACGTCATGTGCGTGTATGACGCGGTGGGTGCGCGAATCCCGCTAAATATTTAACATTAAAAAAAACATATATATGTATTTCATGCAAATATTAATTGAAGACAAACTCTGAACTAGTCTTAAAAGTAATATATTTTTACATCTAATCCTATATTTCTTTTTAATTCAATTTCGCGGATGTGCGCTGGGTGCGTGCTGCGTATGCGCACGGTGCGCGGATCCCATGTGACCTGGAAAAAAGAGATTTGATTGGTTCATTACACTTCCTGTTCTAACTATTGAAAGACCCCACCCCTTTCAATCATTCTTCTTTGAGCTTCTTTGGAGGAACATCTCACACCTTAGAACTAGAAGAAACTTTTTAGGGAAGATTTCCACAGCTGCAATTTTTCATTATCTGAAGAGAGACAATGGCTTCTGGACAGCAGCCACCATCAGATTCAGACCATTCGACCGATGAGGAATTTGTTGTAGAACCTCCACGCTCAGAAAGATACTCCTCTGTGGTGTGGAAATATTTTCCTTCCCAGAAGGACAAAATAAAACTAATTCAACTAAAGTGACATGTACAATATGTCAAAGAGTGCTTTCCAGAGGGGGTCCATCTAAAAAATACTCTTGTGGGACTGCGAGTATGTTAAAACACCTGAAGACTCTGCATCCCATGAACCTGGCCAAGCAGGAATGCAGAAGACTCCGACAGCAGCCTCAGCCAGCAGTGGCAAGCACTTCTGCAGCATCACCATCGAGCACTCACCCGGACATACGTCCAGAATTTGGAAAACTAAAAATTTGTTGCATTAAATGCAACAAACTGCTATTTTACGGCGAGCAGTCAATTGAACTTATCTGCCGAGCGCAGCAAAACCACAAGTGCTAAACTTGTGTTTATTTTTTTTTTGCAGAAGTTGACTGTTTTGTTCCTCCTGTTGTCTTTTTTTCCTTTCGAAAAAAACTAAAAAATAACAAAATTGTTCCAAAAATTACAAAAAAAAGAAAAAAGAAAAAAGAAGAAAAAAAAGTTCTTGTAAGAACTAACTTTCCTGGTTTAAAAAAAGAGCTATATTTGTTTGTAGGTGTGTGAAAGTTTAGATGAATGTATGTGTAGTATGTGATTGACTGAATGAATGCATTAATAGCGTATGGTGAATGAATAAGTGCAGAACTATGAGGAAGTGCTGCAGCATCACACAGTAACCTCTTTAACTGCAGTGTGCTGTAGTACTTCCAAAGCACAGGGATGCAACATATGTACATAAATATGTTGCAAATCTATACTTCTCTCTGCACGGCTGCTTAAACTGCAGCCATGTGGTGACACAGGCACCCTTGCACCATAGTGCAAGGATAACTGTGTCATGTGCTGTTTGTTTTTGTGTAGGAAGACATACCTTCCTGCACAAAAACAATGAGAAAACGCATTTTTCTTCCTCAATGTATGCTGAACATTTTAGCATGCATTGAAGATATAAAAATGTGGAGAAATGAAAACAATTCTCCTTGTTGTGCTTTCCTACACCAATTTTAGAATGGTGCAGCATTCACACACATATCGAGATTGATGATTTCAGATCAATCTGGAGAGCTGTCTTGTTCTATGAGTATTCAGTGAAATCATGCACAACAACACTTATAGAACACCCTTTCAATGCAAAGTGGTGTGTATGATGAGGTTGTATTTACATGGAGTAGAAAAAGTGCACAGAGTGCCTTTTCCTCTCTTTGTAAATATGAAAGAGTGTCTTGCGCAATAACTATGTTACAAAAAGTGACATATTTCTGTTTTTAAAATTGCTTGCGAATGATAGAAGGTAAGCACAGAGTTTTGTCTGCAAAGATCTTCAAAGAAGAATGATTGAAATGATTGCGGATCTTCAATAGGTACAATGGGAAATATTATAAACCCCTCAAATCTCTTAATAACTTTCAAATTTATACTATTCTATTACTGTAGAAACACATTTTATATAAAAACTGACTAAGAAACTATAGCCCTGAAGCACAAGTGTGACAATGGTTAAAACACTACATGCATAGTGCATACTACGTTGAAGCAGTTCATGCCCTAAAGCCTACCTCACTAAAAGACTACATGCTAACTGACTGAATGATTACAGTACTATAAGGAGACACACTGAGTGAGTGACAGGGTTGGCTAGAAGTGTATGAATAATGACTGGGGGATTGAAGTTGTGAAACACAAGTGTGTAGGTGGTTAGAGGACTGCATGCATAGTGGATAGGCGTTTGAAGCAGTCCATGTGCTAAGGCCTGGCTCACTGCATGAGTACTTGGGTACTGACTGAATGATTAGAGTACAGCAAGGAGAGTGCCTGGGTGAATTTATAAGTGATTGGCTTTTGGCGCAGTGAATGGATTAGCACTTGGTACTCAATGGGTCACTAGAGGAGTGGAAAGGGAGTGACAGGATGTTTGCTGGATTGTATGGATACTGACTAGGGAATTGAAGGTGTGAAAGACAAGTGTGTAGGTGGTTAGAGGACTGCATGCATAGTGGATAGGGGTTTGTAGCAGTCCATGTGCTAAGGCCTGGGTCGCTGAATGAGTACTTGGGTAGTGACTGAATGATTACAGTACTGCAAGGAGAGTGCATGGGTGAATTTATAAGTGTTTGGGTTTTGGTGCAGTGAATGGATTAGTACATGGTACTGAATGGGTCACTAGAGAGGTGCAAGTGGAGTGACAGGGTGTTTGCTGGAGTGTATATATACTGACTGGGGAATTGAAGGTGTGAAAGACAATTGTGTTGGTAGTTAGAGGCCTCCATGCATAGTGGAAACACGTTTGAATCAATCTATGTGCAAAGGCCTGTCTCACTCCATTAATACTTGGGTACTTACTGAATGATTATACTATTGCAAGAAGAGTGCCTGAGTGAATTTATAAGTATTTCAGTTTTGGCACACTGAATGCATTACTACATGGTGCTGAATGGGTCACTGGAACAGTGCAAGGGGAGTGACAGAATGTTTGCCGGAAGTACATGGATACTGACTGGGGAATTGAAGCTGTTAAAGACAAGTGTATAGTATGTTACAAGACTGCATGCATACTGCACAGACATTTGAAGCAGTCTATGTGGTAATGCATGGTTCACAACATGAGTACTTGGAAACTAACTAAATCATCAGACTACTGCTAGGACAGTGCCTGAGTAAACCTTTTAAATTTTCAGTTCTGGCGCAGTGAAGAGAATAGTACATGGTACTGAATCAGTCACTGGATGAGTGCAAGATGACTGACAAGATGTTTATTGAAATATATAGATACTGACTAGTTAATTAAAGAAGTGAAAGACGAGTGTGTAGGTGACTAGAAGCCTTTATGCATACTGTATAGGGATTAAAGCAGTCCATGTTGAAAGGCCTGGCTCACACCATGAGTACTTAGACACTGACTGAATGATTAAAGTACTGCAAAGAGAGTGCCTGGGAGAATTTATAAGTGTTTGGGTTTTTGCGCAGTGAATGGATTAGTACATGGTGCTGAACGGGTCACTAGAGGAGTACATGGGGAGTGACAGGGTGTTTGCTTGAAGTGTATGGATACTGACTGTGGAATTAAAGGTATGAAAGAGAACCATGTAGATGATTAGAGAACTGCATGCATAGCATTTAAATCAATGCATGTGCAACAGCCTGCCTCACTCCATTACTACTTGAACATTAACTGAATGTTTACAGTATTGCAAGGACAATTCCTCGGTGAATACAAAAGGAATGACTACCTTTTAATTCTACCTAAACTTGAGAACAGGAAATTTTTTAAGCAGTTATGCATATTCAAAGAAATGAACTACTCAAATTCTTCTCTCACAGTGGTTACACAAATGCACACAGTGTGATTCTAGACAACAACCACTATCCCTAGGAGTTTACCAAAACTCATTCACTACTGTGGAAGTGGTAAGGGAACTGCACACAATCTACATATTTCAGGACTGCACTTTTGTGTCAAAGCCTGACTCATTTAATCAAAGCATAAGCAAAAACTGCCTTCTAATGCTACTAAAACTTGACAACAAGACAGGTTTTAAAACAGTTATCTGTCAGCAAATACACAATGTTACCAAATGCTTCTCTCACAGTGGTTCCCAAATGCACACAGACTCACAGTGTGATTCTAGACAACAACCACTATCCCTAGGAGTTTACCAAAACACATTCACTACTGTGGAAGTGGTAAGGGAACTGCACACAATCTACATATTGCAGAACTGCACTTTAGTATCAAAGCCTGACTCATTTAATCAAAGCATAAGCAAAGACTGGCTTCTAATGCTACTAAAACCTCACAACATGACAGGTTTTAAAAGAGTTATCTGTTAGAAAATACATGATGTTACCAAATGCTTCTCTCACAGTGCTTCCCAAAAGCACACAGACTCACAGTGTGATTCTAGACAAGCACCACTATCCCTAGGAGTTTACCAAAACTCATTCACTGCAGTGGAAGAGGTAAGGGGACTGCACACAAACTACATATTTCAGAACTCCACTTTAGTGTCAAAGCCTGACTCATTTAATCAAAGCATAAGCAAAAACTGCCAGCTAATGCTACTAAAGCTTCACAACAAGACAGATTTTAAAACAGTAATCTGTCAGCAAATACACGATGTTACCAAATGGTTCTCTCACAATCCTTACCCAAATGCACACAGACTCACAGTGTGATTCTAGACAAGCAACACTATCCCTAGCAGCTTACCAAAACTCATTCACTACTATGCAAGGGGTAAGGGGACTACACACAATCTACATATTAAAGTACAGCACATTAGTGTCAAAGCATGACTCATTTTATCAATGCATAAGCAAAGACTGGCTTCCAATGCTACTAAAACTTGACAACAAGACAGGTTTTAAAACAGTTATCTGTCAGCAAATACACAATGTTACCAAATTCTTCTCTCACAGTGGTTCCCAAATGCACACAGACTCACTGTGTGATTCTAGACAAACAACACTATCCCTTGCACTATACCAAAACACATTTCTTTATCTAGAAGGAGTACTACATTTTAGTGTAGAAACATATTCATAAACAATGACTGCTTTCTAATTCTACCAAAATATAAAAACAGCACAGTTATCTGTCTGCAAACACATGAAAAACACAAATGCTTATCACAGAATGGTTTCTACATGCACACACACTGTCAATAAGATTGTAGACAAAATAAGTACTCCCTACACTTTAGCAGGAGAAATACATTAGTCAGATTAAAATCAAAATAGACCACATACATCCCCTCACAATTAAATAACTCACCTTTCAAGTTGTTTTGTAGATTATCAGTCACACACCAGATATCAGTCACACACCAGATGTTCTTATACAGAATCTCTGCACTGTGCACCTCTCAGCAAAACCAAAGAATGGCAAAGTTTCCCTCTCATTTTCCACACATATACATGTAAACATCAAATCACATTCCTTCCCACATAAATTCAAAAGTAAACACACATTTCTAATAGTTAAACATTTCAACCCTTTCCAAATGACATAAATTTGAACCCTTCCCCCAATCTGCCTTCTGCTTGTTACCATAGAAACAGGTTATGGAACACTTAACTGAGCACACAGGTCACAAGTTCAGCACACAATGTTGCTAATCAAAACAGCAAGTGTGCTTGACTTTTCAACAAATCAGCTTATCATATATAATGTTCCTTTCATGCACTTTTTGTTAACCATTAAGAATCATGCGTTTAAAAAACAGAAACATACACCCTACCTTTCAGTGTAGAAGGTTGTCAAACAACCAATGATTACTTGTCTTTTTTCAAAACTGCATCTTAGCCACCATTTTAGAAAAATCTTACTTTCCAAACTGCCATTTCATTTACAGAGACCATCTGAGTGCATCCAGACCGCCTTTCAAGATGCTTAGAGTGTGGATGGTGGGACACAGCTATATTTTCTGGAGCCAAAGGTATGCAGAAAACAAAGGCATTCACAAAGACCTAGGTTTGCCAAATGGAGACATTAAATGGATTGGACAGAGAGGGTTAAAGTGGCACCAATTGATGCCATTGGTGAAATCCTTCATGCATATCCAACACCCTGACCTCATAATAGTGCACTGTGGTGGCAATGACCTAGGCACTTTGACTGGGGTAGGTCTGGAAATGCTCATGAAGGACACCTTTACAGAACTGATTTCACTTTTCCCCAAAACTGCCTTTGTGTATTCTAACATATGCCAAAGGCAGAAATGGAACTGGTCCGATCATTTTTGTCCACAGATTGAGAAAGCTAGGAAACATGTGAATAAATCTGTTTCTGCTTTTCTCCGAGACTATAGAATGGAGTCCATTTTCAATAACAATCTACGCTTTCATATGCAAGAGATGTATAGGAGAGATGGAGTACACTTTACTGATGAAGGAAACAGAGTCTTCCTCAACAACTTTAGACTCTGTATAGGTACTTACTTATAAGTACCAAAAACTCTCAATGAACACAACAGCCACTCAAGAACAAAACACTTAAGCTTGATGTTTATCTCCCAAAAATCTCAATTTTTTTTCCCTTGGATCCGCACACCCAACGCGCTAGGAACCGCTCACCCAATGCGAGAGAATCCGTGCACCCAACGCGATAGGATGCACGCACCCTGCGCGCATTTCGCCGTTTTTCTTTTTTTAAAAGGGGGCGCCAGGGGGTCCTTCTGGAACCCCCTAAGCAGATCTAGAGGGTTAGAGTATTTCCACTCTGCCCCTTTATATGTTTTACACACTTATTCCCCTTGCTTCTTCAGCCTCGCTTCTACAGAGGCAGAAAATGGCCGTCAACAGTTCCTGGTTTTGAATGTAGACAGCCAATTAGCATTCAGCGCGTGATCGTCAGGGTGCGCGCTTGGTTCGGGGAGGGTGCACTTACGGTGCGGGTAGGGTGCGCGGATTCTCCCCGGCCATAGATATCACTAACTTTCTTACCCTAATTTTCTCAGGAACTACTGAACAGATTCACACCATTTATGCAAAAGGCACGAGTCTGAACTGAGGACTACCTCTTTGCCAAATTTGGTGTAATTCCGTTCAGCAGTTCGGGCTGTAGCTGCGACAACAGATCGTATGGGAAATTGCATGGTAAAAACGCATTTTGGGACCCCCCTTTTTTCTCGGCCCCCGCTTGACGAATCACCACGAAACTTTTAGGGTAGGAGTGGAGCGGAGCTGGGCAAAAGTTTCGAAAATTTCGTGAAGATTCGTCAACCGGCGCCAGACTTATTGGGAATAGAATGTTGCGGATTTCCTATGGAAAATAGGTCCTAACTATAACTATCTACTGGTGGCCGCCAGTAGATAATATATATATCCGTGATAGGGAATCTGCGGCGGATGCCCTATTCCAGAATGTACCTACAGCAATAGAGGAACATAGAAGTTCTAAGAATGACACAGCTAACAATGATGTTAAGACATTACTAAAGACTTTAGAAAAATTATTGAAAAACGATCTAAAAGGTGGGAGAAAAAGTCACTGGAGAAATACAGAGATGCAAATCGTGTACCCAGGGGGCTTCGTGTTCTCATTGCCCAAATCCACACATGTTACAAGAATGGGCAGAAAATAACTTACAGGCATCGATGAATATGATCAATATTCTAATTAAATATGCAGAAATCGACCGTAATGCTCTCCTGGTTGAAATAGAGCGCATCAAGTGGCTACTCGATGCTGCCGGGCAAAGTGATGTGATCAGCAAGGGGAAACATGACATCGATGTACGTTTGAAAAAACATGAGGATGTCATTAAAGAAAGAAAGATTTTCAAATTTGCACGCGACCAGAACGATTATGCCACTGGTAGAATCTTTACGTTTGCTCGCAAATACGACAACTATAAAAGACAAGCATTATCTGGTGGCGCTACACGAGGCAAACAAGTCATTGTGAATAATGAGGCTCAGGTCAGCGAAGGTGACTCGGATATAGTATCCCTCACCGCCGACAGTGGTTCTGAGGATGGTCAACTGGGCACATCTTTACCTTCATCATCTGCTGCTCCAAGTTTTTCTCTAGTGGAGGAACTAAATTTTGTGAGCGAGGACCGGAGGTATGCCTTGCGCCCCCGCAAACCTCAATATGTGCAAGGAGATCAGCAAATAAACGCAGGAGGGAGAGGAGGCTCAGGCACCGCCAAAACTACATCAAGAGGGAATGCGAGAAGGGCTTGGAAAAAGTAATAATTGGGACACAAAATAGGGTCATTAATTTAACTGATACTATATTATCAACAGCAGAAATACAGCTATTATCTCTTGGTCTTTCCTTCTGTCCCAAGCACCGCTTCTCCTACAATCAATCTAGGATAGATGTGTTCAAATTTATAAGGAAAATTAAATTAATTAAATATTTCCAACTAAACACATCTTATGTTAAAAATCCTGTTAATGCCACTAGTACCATCAACACAGAAGGTTCTTTACAGGTTAATGACATTCCTAACTTGCAGCTACTATATGATCGTGCACGTGAGACTGAAGATGGGGACCCATCTTTGGCTAGTCAGTATATTGGTTCAAACACAACAGCCCTCAGCCCCTTCCGTCCTATCTCTACATTTCTTCCCCTGATGCCCAAAGACGCAGTCGATGTATTCAGTGACCGAGTAATTACTGAACTCAAATCTTTGAATAGAACAGTTCCCTTTTCATCACGTCAGAGGGACTATCGCAACAAACAATATCACACTTTAATTTCTAAATTGCAAAATAATCCTAATCTCATAGTTAGGAAGTCAGATAAAGGTGGCAACACTGTGCTGTGGTCCCGGAATGACTATATTGTAGAAGCCGACCAACACTGTTATAGACAAACAACCAAATTTGAGATGAGATCTGCGGAGGATAAAACACGCAAAAAAATCTGCCTTTGGAAGAGAACCGGACTGTTAACTAAAGAAGAGATGAACTTCCTAAACATTGAGCATCCAGTCACTCCTATGTTATACTTTTTACCAAAGGTACACAAAAAAGTAACTCCAGTTCCTGGTCGTCCCATCATTTCTGCTCAGGGTAGCATGAACGAGAACCTATCGAAATATGTGGATTTTTTTCTGCAGCCACACATGACCTCTTTACCTTCTTACATTAGAGACACTATCGATTTCTTGAATAAAATCAAGGACATTTCATGGTGTTCTAACTATTTGCTGGTGGTACTGGATATTGAATCCCTTTATACTAGCATCAATCACTGTCATGGTATGATTGCTACAAAAAATTTTGGGAAAATAGGGATATCAACATGAAACACCACAACAATATGATCTTGGAGATGATTGAACTTTGTTTATCCACTAATTTCTTTTTATTCCAGAATGTAATTTATCATCAGGTGCGCGGTGTGGCGATGGGGGCATGCTTCTCCCCTAGCTACTCATGCTTGCATGTGGGTTGGTGGGAGAAGCATGTCCTCAGGAACACTCACCAGCACTGGTGGAGCCATGTGGTTCATTATTGGCGCTCTATCGATATTTTTAATCTGGAACGGTTCGAAGGATGATGCAATTAGATTTGTTGATGACATTAATTCTAATGATTTGAACCTTAAGTTCACTGCCTCTATTGACAATTTCTCTGTTGAGTTTCTTGATGTTCTGGTGTATATAGACAGCAACACACTCTCTACTAAATTGCATAGGAAAACCACTGCAGGGAATTCAATTTTACATGCTGACAGTGCACACCCACGCCATCTTATAAACAACATACCCTATGGCGAATTTATTTGTATTCAACGCATTTGTAGTTCTGAGATTGTCTCGATTGAATGCCAGAAGGCAGCATTTAGGACAGGGGTTACAAAAAACATCTTTTGACAAATGCCCTTAACAAGGCTAACTCTGTTCCCAGAGTTACCCTGTTACAACCTAGTAGTAAAAATACTATGAAAACTCCCGAATCAGATACACAGTCTATTCGCCTAATAACTACTTTTAGTTCTCAAGAAAATGCTATTCGTAAGATTATTTATTCCGAATGGCCAATTATTTTAACGGATAACATTCTGGGCCCTATTCTTCCCAATTTACCATCTATAAATTTTAGGAAGGCTCCCTCTATGAGGGATGCCCTTGTGAGAACTATGCCTATAGTTAATGCTAAGGGCACTTGGCTTACCAGGACTGTTTTTTTTAAATGCAACTCTTGTCGTGCATGCACTTTTGCCACTAACAGCACGCATTATAGAACTGCATTCAATGACAAAGTGACAGCCATTCAAGGACATTTAACTTGTTGCACTGAATATGCTATTTACAAACTCAAATGCACTTGCAATCTGGAATATATTGGGAGCACCAAACTTCCTGTGCATAAACGGGTTTTGCAGCATATTAGGGCAATCGTGAATTCTGACCCCAACTATGCAGTTGCTAGACACTTCAAAGCAATCCATGGTAACAAATTAAAGGATTTGGAGTATACTGTCAAAGGTCAGTTGCCAACCCCGGACGGGGTGGTAATCGTGGCAAGCTTTTGAGACAACGAGAGTCCCATTTTATTCTAGCCCTAGATACAAGAGCTCCTAATGGTTTGAATATTAATGAAGATCTGCATAATTTCCTATGATTGGTTTACCATCCTTTTGTACTGTTATATTTATATTTATTCTTTTTAACACTGTCTTTTGTACTATGAACTGTTTCGATATTCAGCCATTTATTTGTCGCGTTCTCTATTGTTACATCCTGTGCTCAGGTTTTTTCAGCCAATCACTATTCTGATTCTCTTCTATCAACTCTATTGCTGGTTTTAAGTAATTCTTTGTGCACTGTTTGTTAGGCACTTTTTTATATATTTTTTTATTATCAGACTGTTTATGATCGGCTATTTCCTGTATGGAGTTTTAGTTAATCCTTGGTCGAAAACCCCTTTTTTTTAAAAAAAAGATATTTTTATATATTTATGACTTTTAGCATATTAAGAATTACTGTATTAATACTGGTTTTATTCATATATGCTGCTAATTGTTCATCATTCTATATATAATTACCTTTTTTTTAGTTTACGCATTTAATTTTGGGACATAATTTTTGGGTTCCCATTTATTGGACACTGGTCCTCTTTATTTCAGACAGCCTTTTCTTGTATGACAATATAGGCAACTTAGCTTACTATAGAGGTGGAGTATATGCACTATGTAGTAATTCAAAAACCACCTTTTATGCCTCCTTTCTGTTTATTTATTTGTATTTATTTATATACTTATATATTTATATACTCGTGTAAATATTTGTCTGATTTTACTATTAAGGTGAGCCCTGCTGCTATTATTTGCGTATTTTGCACATGATATTTATATAATTTACTGTTACCATTTGGACTTCAATGCATTGAATGATTTCAATTAGGCAGTCTGTCTTCCATTTCTTTTACTTGGTTGGTGCCCAGTGTCTCTCTATATATTACATCATCACACGGAGATGCATCATGTGATCAAGCTCCCTGCGTGGAGCGAAACGCGTCATGGAGGACACTGGTCCTGTTATTTTCCTGTCTTTACTTGGGTAATAAATCTTCTGCTTCATCCACTTTTGCGTTGTGGGATTGTTGATTTTGAGTTTGGAGGCGAGAGGTCCGTGCCTGCACTCCGCTGAGAAGAGAGCGGAAAGGACTGTATATATATATATAGATAGTTATAGTTAGGACCGTGTTTCCATAGGAAATCCGCAACATTCTATTTGGAATAACTTTGGCGCCGGTTGACGAATCCTCGCGAAATTTTCAAAATAGGTGGGGCGCTCCGCTCCGCTCCTACCCTGAAAGTCTCGGGGGGGATTCGTCAAGCGGGGGCTGAGAAAAAAGGGGGGTCCCAAAACGCGTTTTCCCCATGCATTTTCCCAAAGGACCTTTAGTCCGAGCTACAGCCCGAACGGCTGAACAGAATTACTTGAAATTTGGCAGAGAGGTAGTCCTCAGGTCAGAGATGTGCCTTTTGCAGGTCTGGTGTAAATCTGTTCAGTAGGTCCTGAGAAAATAGCATTTAAATCAATATATATATCTGTAAGCGCGCTCCGTGCGCTTACGGTAAGCTTACCGTACGCGTAGGGTGCCGTGCGCGAGCTCAATTCTGATTGGTGGTTACATGACTGTAAACATTCGAATCGGTCGAAATCAGAAAGTGTCGGCCGCCATTTTCTGTCTCTCGCACTGAAAAACAAAGGTGGATAACGTGAAAAGGGGGCAACGGAGAGAGTTGCAGACCCCCTAGCGTTTGTCAGGGCGTCCACGAATTATTATTTTATTTATTTAGCGATTTATATAGCGCCTGGTGACCCGGAGACATCCCCGCGCTATGAGATCAGTGGAGATCTGAGGGGAGGGGGAGGGATACTATTTGGGAAAAAGGAAAGTTTTCAATCTTTTACGAAAGAGGAGGTGACAGGATTCCAGACGCAGGCTGCGAGGAAGTGAGTTCCATCCTGAGGACGCTTTGACCGCAAAGCGTCACCCACCGGTGCGTACCTTCCTGAATCTAGGGACAGTGGCCAGGCGTTCGTTGTCCGAGTGCAGGAGTCTGGGAGCTTTGTAGGGGGTGACCATGTCTTTCAGGGCAGCTGGGCCTACACCGTTGATGAGTTTGTGGGCAGTGCACAGAGCCTTGAATTTTACCCTCTGGCGCACAGGAAGCAAATGTAGGGCCTTGAGGGCAGGCCTGGCCGAAGCTCTGGGGGGGAGACTCATAATGAGCCGTGCCGCCGCATTTTGAGTGCGTTGGAGTTTCGCCAAGGTGGATTCGGGGGCACCGAGGTAGACGGCGTTGCTGTAGTCTAGCCGGGCAAGAATGAGACCCTGAACCAGTAGTTTTCTGGATAGGGGAGGAAGAAGTGGAAGGATCTTGCGGATGGATCGCATGAGTCCAAAACAGATTCCTGCTGTTTTGGCTGCCTGGGTGTTCATGGTCAGCTCAGTTTCCAGCCAGACTCCCAGTGTCTTAATTTCCTTTTTCGGGGTTGGCACCTCACAGAAAACGTCTGGCCAGACCGACGGGGGAATGGTTGTCCATTTCTTGCCCATGAGCATGATTTCAGTTTTCACTCCATTGAGCTTCAGAGAGGACTCGCTCATCCAGCCGTGAACGTCCTGGAGGCAGTTCAATAGGTTGTCTGGGTGGTTGTCAAGGTGAGATAATGAGACGACCAGTTGCGTGTCGTCCGCATAGCTCACTATTTTTATCCCGTAAGGGGTAACGACATCCTCAAGGGGGGCCATGTAAACATTAAACAGGGTGGGACTAAGCGAAGACCCCTGGGGGACTCCGCTTGAGAGTGGTAGAGGGGCAGAGTGTGAGTTGCCGTCCCAAACCTGGAATGAGCGGCCTGATAGAAATGAGTCTATCCAAGCGAGCGAAGGACCAAAAAGTATGAAAAATACATTTAATAATTTAAAAAAAAATCGCGGAGTGCGTGTATGGTAAACTTACCGTACGCGCACGGCAAAAAAGAAAAAAAAAAACAAAAACGAAATAACAATCACATTTATTACATAAATTGAAGAACCCGCAAGGGAAAAAAAAAATTGTTACTGTGTAAAAAAAGGCGAGGCGCGCACGGTATGAACTGCGCAACGTGGGCGCTCGGTGGGCGAAGTGCACCGAGTGCACACAGCGCGCGCACGGTGCGTGAAGGGCACCATGCGCGCAGGGTGTGCGCACGGTGAAAAACCAGAAAAATAAATAAAAAATAAACACATAACTTAGCATTGAAAAAAACTTACAAATTCACTGAAAAAAACATAGGTTTCACACACGTTATAGTTAGGAATTAGCATTTAAAAAACCTTGCAAATTCACTTAAAAAACCATAGGTTTCACACATGTTATAGTTAGCTGTACATTTCACTCGTAAAAAACCAATGAAATTCCACGTTATAGTTAGATCAGGTAACTATAACTTGCGCGACCGCAATCCACAATGTGTCATTTCAGATGTCATCATTGATGTGATGAGTGATGTCACTGACCATGTCAAGAGTGATGTAATATGTGACGTCATCAGCAGTTTATTGTGGGCACGCAAGTTATAGTTACCTGATCTAACTATAACGTGGAATTTCATTGGTTTTTTACGAGTGAAATGTACAGCTAACTATAACATGTGTGAAACCTATGGTTTTTTAAGTGAATATATATATATATATATATATATATATATATATATATATATATATATATAAGCAGTCCTATATATATATATATATATATTCCTCAACTCGCTCTCAGCTTCCACCTTCATCCAGGAAAAACGAGCTTGGACCCAGGTATCTGTGCAGTATTATTTTATTTTATTGCCAGCTCTGCCATTACGCGTTTATGGCGATCCCGCCCTTGATCACATGACAACTCCTTGACATTTTACTTCGCCTTATAAAGTGCAAGTGCAATTGACAATCCCATGAACATGGAAAAAATACTCATTTTCCACCTATAAATCGGTAACATAATAAAAACATAAATGTTGTAGAGTGGCCAATAAATACCCTATTAAGACGGATTCATAGATATGAAAATATATATTAAAAATATATATTAATATCAGCTTAAAATGCCTGAACCACATCCTAAAAGTAAAACCATGTCCAACTTGTGAAACCATATAAAGTTTTATGTGCATAGCATAAACCCTGAAGCATCTTATTTGATGGGCCCGTAATGTAAACATATTTGCCAAAATCCGATTCCTAAAGTATATTCTTGAACCATACTTGTAGACCCAAGGAACACGGATAATATTGTGCAAAAAAACATCTATTTTAAAGTGCATCGGTGCTAAGGACAAATTTCGTCTGTTTCATGAATAAAAACTAGTTGATCCCTCAGAAAATCACATTAAATAAATAGAA
Organism: Triturus cristatus; assembly: GCF_964204655.1. Classification (NCBI taxonomy): domain Eukaryota; kingdom Metazoa; phylum Chordata; class Amphibia; order Caudata; family Salamandridae; genus Triturus; species Triturus cristatus. Next base: position 806,620,951 of record NC_140585.1, on the reverse strand, counting down.
GCATAAAATACACTTTCTAAATATGATTTCTAAAATCCAACCATAAATATCATAAATGCATAAATATCCTAAAATGCAAGTAAAAATATCATGTTTATAAGAGTGAATTCAAATCGTTGCTGGAGACTGTGTATAATTTTCTATCTTTCATGTCAGAGTATTCCATCTTCTCTAATTATTTACAAATCAGTCAATCCACATTCTCATAAAAATGTGTATAAATCTTCGCTGGCATTAAGGCCCCTAGGTTGTTTGGAATCGAATTGTAAAATGTAAATTGTTTCCAACCTCCTTAATTTCGATTCCCTATCTCCTCCTCTTTTCTGAGGTGCTACGGCCGCTACAACAAAATATTTCAGATATTTGGGGTCACTGTTATGGCTGGTCTTAAAATGCCTTGCCACTGGATAACTATCATCATTGTTGATGATGGCACGTATATGCTGAAGGATCCTCTTATATGCTGCTAGTTTGGTACTGCCAATATACTTAAGATTGCAGCTGCATGTTAATACATATACAGCATATTCTGACTTGCAAGTGAGATGTTGACCTATGCTGCAAATCCTAGTGTTAAATGCCGTTGTATACGTTGTAGTATTAACGCCATATTGGTGTCGTGCAGAGGTGGGTATCACGAACCTTACAGCCGGGTACAGCAGGAACGATGAGATGCTGCTTAATCCCTTCCCCTAAGTGGTGGCACCCATGCGTATACTAGTTTAACACGGCACGCATAACACCACTATCGGGGAAAGGGAAAAAAGGGACAAAGGAAACAAAAAATAAGGTGCAGCTGCTAGGCTTGGATAAGGGATGTCGTCGGATGTGGCGAACCTCACTCTCCTACATTCCACCCCAGAAACCCTGTAAGTGAAACACAACACATACAGAAGATCATTCTTGCTCTAAGAACCTCACCCCCACAAACCCCTATGTGTGTGCACTTACATGTACAGATGTGGTACATCTCCCAACAAGACAGCAGTGCCAATAAAGGAACAAATAAAAGATACACAGTCTTGAACTTATAATTTTGAGATACTTATCTCACGGTAGATAGTATTCTGGTCTATTCTCCAAAGGTGCTCCTGTCTCCTTGACTCTCTCTGGAGCTTGTGGAGTAATTGTCAAATACCAAGAAGCCGCTGTTGCCCCCTAGTGTGTCTACCATCTTTCTTCAGGCATTTCATACCCGGAAGGCAGCTACCGGTGCTGCCGCATCCTTCTTGCGATGGGACCGGCCGTAAACAGCCCAAAAACATTAGCGCTTCCTTAGCGCACGCCATTGGCCGGTGCTTCCGCGTTCTTCAAAGGCGGAGGACCGGCAATACACAACCAAAAACAAAAGTGCTTCCTAATGCAAGCAATATGCAAGTACTTCCGCGTTCCTTTTACGCTGCTGGCCGGGATAATGTAAACAAAGAAAAGTGCAGCGCTTCCTAGCGCAAGAGTGTGCTGTCAATCTCCCACATGAACGGGAAACCTGCACCTCAGCGTGGGATAGGAAAGGTTTATCTACGGAGTGCTGAATCGATCTCAGCCTCCGTAAGCAATATCAAAAGAGACTGCCCAGCCGTTGGAGCCGACTTCGAGAAGCCTTTCTCACGCTTTGAATGCCGTTCATCTCCCAGGGCAGCACAACTCCAGTATTCCTCCAAGAGGGCGGAAAATGTCTGACGAAGCAGCTTCTCAACCTCCTTTCACTATGGAGGTAATTCGAGTGACAAGCCCTGAGATCATTGAGGGCGGAGCTTAAGTAGGTCAGTCATGTGCTCTTCCTCCCGGAATTATGGAAGATGTGGTTCCTGCCCCCTCAATCACTCATTGTATTATGTGCCTCAACTTGTGCGCCTCCTCTACCTAGCCATGACAGCACCCCCTCTCAATGTCCGTCGACTCGGCTGACCTCCGGGTTTGGATGGGTAGCGTGTATGGAAACGCCTCTGAAGACCTGGACAGTGCATGTTGGCCACAGGCTACCATGAACGGTTCTCTGGACCGTAACCCTTCCAGTCGACTAGATAGTGTACTCGGCCCCTAACGCTCTTGGAATCTAAGATATCCCATACTTCATACTCCTCACCCCCATCGATGTCTACAGCTGGTGGTCTAACTGGTAAGCGTGTGCCCTGACGACAGGGTTTGAGGAGAGACACGAGGAATACCGGATGAACACTCCAAGCCGAAGGTAGCGAGAGTTTCATGGCAACAGGATTTATGTCCTTTACTATGGGATAGGGTCCTATAAATCTAGGCTGCAACCTGTTGTTTCCTCTGAGCTTTAGGTGTTTAGTACTAAGCCACACCATATCTCCCACCTTATAGACGGGTTCAGGTGTTCGTTTCTTATCTGCCTGTAGTTTGTCTCTTGTTCGTGCCTCTTCTAAATGTATCTTGGCGGTGTCTAGGACTATTTTGAGGTGTGCATGGTGTTCCTGAATAGAAGAGTGCTTGGAGGATACAGGATGTTCAAAGGGCAGCATATTGGGATGAAACCCATGGAGACAGTAGAAGGGGGAACATCCCAATGAAGAGTGGGTGGCGTTGTTATAGGCGAACTCTGCTGTCCATAACAACTTGCTCCATTCTTCGGCCTGCCTCAACGTGAAACATCTGAGGTACTGCTCCAATGTCTGGTTGAGTCTTTCGGTCTTGCCATCCGTTTAGGGATGGTAGCTCGTGGACAGCCGAGCATCGATTTTCATGATCCCACATAGGTCTTTCCAGAATCTGGAGGTGAACTGGGTCCCTCTGTCTGTAATAATGACCGAAGGGACTCCGTGTAGTCTGATTACGTGTTGCAAGAAGACAGCGGCCAATACTGCAGAAGTGGCCAATTTGTTAAGAGCGATGAAATGACCCATTTTGGTCAAATGGTCTACAACCACCAGGATGGTGTCACAACCAAGGCTAGGAGGCATCTCGACTATGAAGTCCATGGATATTGTGTGCCAAGGAGCTGGTGGTGTGGGAATTGGTCTGAACAGACCACTGGGCCGTTGATGCTGTGCCTTGGCTTGCGAGCAAACGGAACATTCTGATACCTACGTGGCCGTGTCCTTTCGGAGGGACACCCACCAGAAATATCAATTTAGGGCTTGCAATGTTTTTTGGATTCCCAGTTGACCACCCAAGGTGGAATCGTGAATCCAAGACCTGTTGCTGGAGAGGTCCTCTGGGTACGTATAGTCTGTCATCGTGAAACATTAGCTCCTCTTTCATGGAGCTATGTTGGAGTTCCTCCTGTACCCAGGCCGCCTTATCGATGTTTGTGGTTTGTTTCTTTACTTCCTTAAGGAAGTCCTGGGTGGAGATTAACGCCACGATCTCCGTAGGAAAGGATGCCTTCTGTAGGATTACGGGAGGTTCTTCTACCTTCTCTTGTTCTGGTGTACAGTTAGGTAGAGGTCTGGAAAGAGCATCCGCCTTTCCGTTCTGCGGCCCTGGTCTGTACTTAATAATGAAGTCGAAATCCGCAAAAAACAACGACCATCGTAGTTGTCGTGGTGTTAAGGCTCGAGCGCTCTTCAAGAACAGCAGGTTCCGTAGGTCCGTGTATATTGAGGGCTTGAAAGGCTTCCTCGGCTAACGCAGTCCATCGGAACACGGCTCCTTTCCTCAGTAGGTGTGTCAATGGCTGAATGATGCTGGAGAAGTTCTTTATGAATCTCCTCTAAAAGTTCGCAAACCCCAAGAAGCTCTGTAGGGCCTTCACACAAGAAGGAGATTCCCACTCCTGGATGGCCTGTGTCTTCTTTGTATCCATGCACAGTCCATTGGGGCCGATGACATACCCCAGGAACTCCACTTCCCGGGTGTGAAAAAAGCATTTCTCAAGCTTTGCGTATAGGGAATACTGTTGGAGCCTTTCCAACACCGCTGATACATGAGGGATGTGTTCTTTCATGGAAGAGGAGTATACCAGAATGTCGTCTATGTAGACGATACACGATACATCCAATAGTCCTATCAAAACCTCATCCATGAAGTATTGGAAGGCGGCGGGGGCATTACAGAGCCCGAAAGGCATCACCTGATATTCATAAAGGCCAAACTTGGTTCTGAAGGCCGTCTTCCATTCACCCCCCCTCCGCACTCTTACCAGATGATATGCCCCACGGAGGTCCAGCTTCGTAAATTCCGTGGCTCCCTTCAGCTGATCTAACAGCACAGGAATCAACGGAAGGGGGTACCTGTTCTTCTTGGTAATACGGTTTAGCTTTAGTGTCCTATAATCGATACATGCTCTCAAGCCTCCCTCACACTTCGGAATAAAAAAAGAGGCGAGGATTCCGGTGAAGAGGACTGACGAATGAAGCCATTGGCCAACAGCATACTCAGGTATTGTTGCAGATACGTGGTTTCTGCTTCTGTGAGGGCGTAGATGTGGCTACACGGGATACTGGCTCCTGGTTCTAATTCGATAACGCAATCATACGCCCTATGTGGAGAAAGTTTACCAGCTTCTTGTTCACTGAACACATCCTGGTATATCTGGAATTCTCTGGGTAGGGTGGTGGTACAACCCACGCTTGGTGTGACACAACAACTGTCTAGTAACTCCGCGGGATTTTCTGTCTTGGGTTGTTCTTGTATTTTATCTTGAGTACAATGTTCAGTACAGTATGAAGAGTTCAACGTGATGGTCCATGCGGCCCATTGCACATAGGGCTCGTGTAGTGTAAGCCATGGCATGCCCAATATTAAAGTGAACTGGGGGGCATCTATTAAGTCGAATTGAATGGACTGACAGTGGTTCAGGCCCACCTGCATCTGGATTTGTTGAGTATGGTAACGCACGGGCCCTGACGTTAGTTCTGTACCAACCACTTCTTTTACCAGTTCTGAAATTTTCTTCTTAACACACCGCATGCCTATTTCCTGGGCATATCTTTGGTCGATAAAGTTGCCTGTAACCCCGGAGTCTAATAAAGCATGCACTGACACCAATCCAACCCCAGGGACATCCAAGGTAACGTATCCGTTCATATGTGCTACAGTGTTCTGGACTGTATTGACCACTGCCGGGCAGACCTCTTCCTCCTGTGGCTACAAACAAGGGGTCTGGGACTTGTTTGGGGGTTCTAGTTTTCCGAACTTCCAGGCAGGTAATCCACTGCTGTCACTGTCAGAACCCCTTTGACTTCTCTGTACGTTGTTCTGGTTTTTACTTTACAATCCTTAATAAAGTGTCCGGTTTTCCCACAATACATGCATAACCTTTGCTTTCTTCTTCGTTCTCTCCCTTCTTGAATGAGCGGTCCTCTTATGCCACTTATCTGCATGGGTTCTATCCCGTCTGTGGCTGGGGTAGGTCCGTCATTTACTGCTCGAGAACGAGGGGTCATGTACCCGGTCTCACTGCGGTGTTTGTCTCCTCTCCTTTCCTGCAACCTATGATCTAATTGTACTGTGAGATCAATGAGCTCGTCACAGGAAGATGGCAGATGCACCACCTGTGCCAGGTCGTCCTTTAATTCACTCCTCAATCGCTGGTAATACAGGGAGGTTCGTTTTTCCATGGGCCAATCTGTTTCAGAAATGAGTCTATTGAATTTGGTGATGTAGGATAGTAAGTCCTGACTACCTTGTTTAAGCGTGATCAGTTCCCTATCCAAGGAGAGTAAGTGTGCCTTCCTATCAAATAGCTTCCGCATTTCCTCACAGAAAGAATCGAAATCACGCAAGGCCTGGTCGTCTTTTTCTATGAGGGGAAAAGACCAGCTGGCTGCATTACCCCCAAGATATGACATTACGAAGGATGTTTTGGTCTGATCAGTAGGGAACACTGCTGGTTTACACATAAAGTGCAACTTGCACTGCCCTAGGAAGATACCAAATTTCTTCGGGTCCCCATAGAATCTTTCTGGGGGGGCTAAAGGTAACTGTGTGGGCTGGATGACCTGTATGGTAGAAGGACCTGCACCCCTCCCTGCTGCCTGTGTCGGTTGCCCTGCCCCTGTACCATGAGAGGCTGGTGAAGGTAGCGTCCATGGCTTAATGTATTGAGCCCCCCGTGAATCACTGGGACTAGAGCGAGACAACCCAGCGACCTCATGTCTCATGGTGCTCATTTTGTTACGTACTTCTAGATCTTCGCCCCTAAATGCATCTACATCTAATCCCAAGGCGGTTAGTTTTTCCAACACCGTGGCAAGCATGGTGCTGGTGTCCATCGTTCAGGCTGTATGTAACCGTGGCCTTGTCACTCTGTTGTGCAGAGGTGGGTATCACGAACCATACTGCCGGGTACAGCGGGAACGATGAGATGCTGCTTAATCCCTTCCCCTAAGTGGTGGCACCCGTGCGTATACTAGTTTAACACGGCACGCATAACACCACTATCGAGGAAAGGGAAAAAAGTGACAAAGGAAACAAAAAATAAGGTGCAGCTGCTAGGCTTGGATAAGGGATGTCGTCGGATGTGGCGAACCTAACTCTCTTACACTCCACCCCGGAAACCCTATAAGTGAAACACAACACATACAGAAGATCAATCTTGCTCTAAGAACCTCACCCCCACAAACCCCTATGTGTGTGCACTTACATGTACAGATGTGGTACATCTCCCAACAAGACAGCAGTGCCAATAAAGGAACAAATAAAAGATACACAGTCTTGAACTTATAATTTTGAGATCCTTATCTCACGGTAGATAGTATTCTGGTCTATTCTCCAAAGGTACTTCTGTCTCCTTGACTCTCTCTGGAGCTTGTGGAGTAATTGTCAAATACCAAGAAGCCTCTGTTGCCCCCTAGTGTGTCTACCTTCTTTCTTCAGGCATTTCACACACGGAAGGCAGCTACCAGTGCTGCCGCATCCTTCTTGCGATGGGACCGGCCGTAAACAGCCAAAAAACATTAGCGCTTCCAGGCGCACGCGATTGGCCGGTGCTTCCGCGTTCTTCAAAGGCGGAGGACCGGCAATACACAACCAAAAACAAAAGCGCTTCCTAGCGCAAGCAATCTGCAAGTACTTCCGCATTCCTTTTACGCGGCTGGCCGGGATAATGTAAACAAAGAAAAGTGCAGCGCTTCCTAGCGCAAGAGTGTGCTGTCAATCTCCCACATGAACAGGCAACCTGCACCTCAGCGTGGGATAGGAAAGGTTTATCTACGGAGTGCTGAATCGATCTCAGCCTCCGTAAGCAATATCAAAAGAGACAGCCCAGCCGTTGGAGCCGACTTAGGCATCCACGCAGGTTACCGCCCAGAGCGGAACAATAGCTCGGCAGTAACGGGCGAAGCCTTTCTCACGCTTCGAATGCCGTGTGCAGCCGTTCGTCTCCCAGGGCAGCACGACTCCAGTAATCCTCCAAAAGGGCGGAAAATGCCCGACGTAGCAGCTTCTCAACCTCCTTGCACTACGGAGGTAATTCGAGTGACAAGCCCTGAGTTCATTGAGGGCGGAGCTTAAGTAGGTCAGTCATGTGCTCTTCCTCCCGGAATTATGGGAGATGTAGTTCCTGCCCCCTCAATCACTCAGTGTAACATGTGCCTCATCTTGTGCGCTTGCTCTGCCTAGCCATGACAATTGGCAAGCCTTGCAAACATAACACTTATAGAATCCTTTTCGTGCGGATAGCCGGGAACCCTTACCCTGCATTTCTAGATTGCTTCTTGTGAGTAACATGCCCATGCTGTTTGCCTTTCTAAAAGTTACAGCTGGATTAGAGGGTAATAACTTGCCAATCACAGGATCGTCTCTCATGATTGGCCAATTGTTTCTCACAATTGCCCTAATCTGTGTTTTCTTGTCGTTGGAAAGACAAAATTAATCTAGTGGGTTCCTCAATGACATCTTTACCGATGTTTTTCTCTCTGTATTTCAACAAATCTACTCGTGCCATGGTTTTAGACTTGACAATTGCTGCATCAATTACCTCAGTTCTATATCCTCTAGCCAGGAACCTATTGCGACTTTCCCTCTGTTTGTGTTTACAGTTGTCTTATTCACTGCATATTCGCCTGATGCGCAACATTTCCCCATAGGGAATACTTTTAATGAGATGAGGCGGATGTGCGCTTGAACCTACTGTAGGTTTCCTGAAGAGAGTTGTTGACAATTTGTTGTTAACTACCTGGACCCTCACATCTAAAAATAAGACCATATCTTTACTAATGTCAGATGTGAAATGTAAGTTGACTGCATTGTTATTCAATTAATCAATAAAAGCAGTAGCACTTTCCACATCTCCATCCCATACTATGAATAAATCATCAATGTAATGTAACCAAGCTACGACATTTGTACTGTATATGTGCTCATGTTGGTGCGTGAGGACCAACTCCTCCCACCATCCCATAAACAAACAGGCATAACTGGGAGAGAAGCTGGCCCTCATAGCAACAACCTGAATCTGCTGGTACATTTTGCCATCAAACAAAAATAAATTATTTTCCAAACAGAACAACAACATTTTGAGCAGCATATTAGTATGTTGAAAGTAAACAATAGATCTATTCATCAAGAAATATTCTACCGCCCTCATTCCATCCTTATTTTTGATGCATGTATATAAGGAGGAAACGTCAAGCGCAATCAATAAATAAGTAGGTTTCCATACAATATTTTGGATCTTCCTTAAGAAGTCACAAGTATCCTCTGCAAATGATTTAAGACCCCTAACAAAGTCCTGCAGGAAAAAATCTATGTATCTTGAAAGATTCTCCAAAAGACCATCACAGGCAGCTATAATGTGTCGGCCCGGGGGTTTGCTGATATATTTGTGTACCTTTGGTATAAAGTAAATCACCGGGATAGTTGGGTGCTCCTTTTTAAGATATTTAAACTCCTCCCAACTCAACAGGCCCATGCTCTTCCAAGCCAGTAATTGTGAAAATAATAGTTCCTGTATGTCTTTAAATTTTGTGGGAGAAAATTTGCTATAACATTCTACATTGTTTAATTGATTATGCGCTTCCTCTAAATATTCTTTGAGGGGCCACAACACTATATTCCCCCCCTTGTTGGAATTGCGTATTATGACTTGGTGGTTGTCCTTTAGTTTGTTTATAAGTTGGTGATATTTCCGCTCATGATTAGTATATTTCATGTTGGCATTATTGATGGTAATGTTTAGTTTCTGTATTTGCGCTATTATTTGCTCATTAGAAACATCAATGGAGTCTCTGGCCATGATAGGAACAAATCTAGATTTCGTTTTGAAAGGAGTGTGCGGTTTGACACCAGTTCCATGCATTTGAGACTGCTGCAAACTTAAAATAGTTGGCTCAATTTGACTAACATTTGATGCCGGTGGGTCCCCCCGTTCTAAAACATGTAAGTCACGTAGTAATTCATAGTCCGAATTCAGAAGTCCTGACATCCCAGGTTCTTGAAATGATGTTTCCACCCTATCTGGATCACCATGTTTACTACGTTGATGATGGAACTTTTTGAATTTTAGTTTCCGGATGAATCTATAAATATCCGCTCTTGTCTGGGTATAGTTAACATTAGACTCCGTACAGCATGATAAGCCAAGCGATAAGAGCTGCTGTTCAGCAATAGTGAGATCCGGGTATCAAAAATATGCCCACTACCACGGATAGAGTAATCTCACAGTTACACGCACATACATTCATCATACGCTAGGGCCCATTTCACTAACATACGCTCAAATACTCTACCAGCAATAAACCTGTGGGAAGAAAACTCCTAAACCACCCTGCATCTATATCTAAGCGATAGGACCTGATTATAGTGGTTGTCCTTAAACATACTCTATACAATCTATACAACAATGATCAAAAATGTACACAATAATTGACAAGAAAGAATATTCAACACCATGTTTAAAAGTTATATTGCTTTATCTAAATTAATCAAAGTAAATCAATCAGAATAAATCATTTCTCATAGTTACCTATTCTAACTAAGTGTCAGAACGGGTCAGGACCAGTCTCTCGGTAAGTCTCTCAAGACAGAGTCCTCAGCATTGATCCTCAGCAACGCAAGTTCACGCGGCAAAGGTAAAATGGCAAGTGGCAAAAGGGTGGCAAAATCCCTCCCTAAGCTAACAGTTTTTATAATGAAAAATACAATAGAAACACACATAAAGTTGGCAGGATAAACTGTATCACTGAACAGAACGAGAAGGAAGAAATGTAACATTGCTACATCTGGAAATCTCCGCTCAGGAAAAGTCACAAGACGTGAACTACGGAACAGGAACCAAGAAACTATCAAAGTATCCAACTTGTACAACTTCCCTCGGCAGCCAGGCCACAGTTCATTATCTGTTTCTGAAGCTCCTTTGTTTGCCAAGGACGTTCCATTTCTTTTGGAGATCCTCCAAACTGCTGATGTCCTCATGGAAAAATACAATAAGGACCACGGTCAGTTGTCTTCGACCTTTCTCCAGCAGGGGTCTCTCTTGCCACATCACAGAAATATACCACAGCCAGGCTTCGAAATACTGTCAGCTCGGCTAAGGCCTTCATAGGCCACAATAGACCATCTTTAATTAAAGAGACAAAATAAACGTTACTACAACATAATGATTAAACAGTGTTAACCCCACTAATACCCTTATGTGTTATGCATTTATCTAGCCTAGCGACATAAAAAGCATTAATTCAGACAGCGTTTTGTGCTCAAAATAAATAGCACACAGCAACGTTTAAACATGAAAACTTGCACGTTATTGTAAATACAAAAACAGCACAAATAAGCTAACCCTCATGTAACTTTCTCTTGTGTTAGGACAAACGGGTTGATTAGTAAAACACACTTGCACAAGACAAATAATTAATTGTTAATTATTAATAAATTAATAAAACGCATAGACATGCCAGAGCTTCAAAAGCCCCAGAATTTTCTAAAAGAAAACTCTGCTCCAGCAATCCCCCCTTTGGTGATTTTATCACCAAATAAACCCAAAAAAAAAATTAGTGAAATTTTAGTCCCATTTTAGGAAATCAGAAATGTCTTTTCCCCTTAGACAACATTAAACACCAGTCACTCTTTCATCATCTCTCTTTGTCTCTAAATAAACACTCTCCCTCAATTCTTCTAATTCAATCTCTTCTGGTTCTCTTTTCGAAATTTTCGAATTCTTGTTTTTCTTTTCATTTTTCAATTTCTCTTTCCCTCTCCTGTTTTTACAACACACACACACCAATCTTAGTATCAGTAAAGCAACAATTATACAAGACAAAGGAAACAATATTCTACCTATAATAGTACTACCTATTTTTGCAATAAAATCCTTAACAGCTATCATCTTATTAGCTATTTTAGTCCATAAACTCCCAGCTTCAAGTGGTACTAATTCTTCATGCAAATCAGTAATATTTTTGATATAGACCTTCAGGTCTTTACTTTCGTCAGAAATGTAAGTGCAACAATGTTGAACTTTCAAAATTCCACAGACTCCACCCTCCTTGGCCAAAAGAATATCAAGGGCAAGTCGATTTTGCATTGACATGGCACGTACGGCACTTAATTCCGTATTCACCAAAAGAAACCCTCCTGCGGTATTTGTCGATAAGCGATCAACCACTGTGGACAGTTTCCGAATTCCATAAGCATTTAAAGAAATTCCCACTGCTGGAATCAAAACCCCAAAAATATCACCCACAATTTCAGACCAAGTTTCTCTCTTAAAACGTGTTAATAAGTTAATATCTTCTACATCTTTTATTTTATCTGTATGAAAAATCTTAGGAAAAACCAGGCCCACATAACACGTGCCATACCAATGGTCAGGCAACTTGTAATAAGCCTTGTTCCCACACACATAGTACACTCCTGGAAAAATTGTATCTTCTCCACCTCTGAAACCCCAACCTGTCGCAACGAAGTATGTATCATGGCACTCACTAGTCCCCACGAAATATGTATCATATTGGGATTTCCTTCTGGTAATGCATAGTTTACCCTTCTGCGGTGCATCTAGAGCCAAAGTTGGACTAGCCCCATTCCTCAACTCTTTTCCCATCTCAATGTCCCAAATTGTCTCACTCACTTCATATTTTCCCCCTTTTCCATGCATGTTCACTCTCCTTTCCTCAACCATATCCAGGAAAGCTTTCTCCTCTTCTTTCAGACTGCAAGTTAAATTATTCTTAAAAATGTAATCTAATGTTAGTCCTTTTTCTTCAATAAAAATCTCACCAAAAGTGTTAGCTTCTTTAGCTGGATTCAGCTCTTTGTTCATTGGCAAGTGCCCAAAAATACTATCTCTGTTAGACATCTTATAATCTATTTTCCCTAACAAATAAAAAACACTACTTAAAATACTACAGGAAATACCATATGTAGCTGGTATATGGTGATAAGTAACACCCTCTGAGACGGATGCAGGTAATTGCATGCAGACATAGCAATCCCTTACTTCCATTGTCTTCACATATTCATATAACAGTTTAGAAAAAACATTACTAGAAAAATTATTAATTGACCTATCTTTGTGTATGTAACTACTACTTCTAATTGGAACTACTTTTTGTGAATTCCTCTCTATATTAGTCATATTCTCTGTGTTCATCCCAAATTCAACCTTAAAAGTTACTAATAAAATTAAAACACCCCATAGAAGCATTAATAATCCAGTACAACAGCAGCACATTCTGCACCACCTCTTAAAAAAAGCACATCTATTTCTATTTTCCTCTATGTTAGCCATTTTAGTTTAGCCTCTACTACTCCACTACTGTTTGAACTTCTTCAATTCTTCAGCAATTCTTCAGCTTTCAGTTTATCCAAATGATCTCCTCGTTCACTTGATCCAAGTGAATCCTTCTTTCACTCAGTTTGGATACTTGTCATTCTTCACTTCAATTTCTTCAACATCAAATTGTATCAGATCTCCAACGTCGGAATCCTCAGTACTCGACTCTTCTCCAATGTCAGTCAAGAGTACTTTCAGAATTTCACCAGTATCCTCCTCAACCACTTTTCTCAAGACCACTTCCGGATTATCTCGAGTCACTGTTTTTTCTTTTCCTTCTTCAGACAGTGTCACATAAGACCATTCCGGTGATCTGTACTTTTGGTTGGGTCTTTTAACTCTTCTTATTTCTACTGGTTCTTTTGATTTATTTGATTCTTCTTCTTCAGCTCTTGAAGTTTGGCTTGATACTTCATTCACTTGTTCAGCTTTTGATGAATTTGCTCTTATTACTCTGTATCTCACCCTTTTCACTCGGTTGTTAGGCCAACGATCTCCTTTCACAACCTTTTTCGGCCTCAATTCTTTAACACTCTTCTCTCCAATCGAAGTTCTCTTTCTCAGAACTCGACCTTCTGTTTGTTCATCTTCATCATCTGTTTCAAGTGCCTCTTGTTTCCGTTTCCCAGTAGCTTTTCTTTTCTCCACAGATTTTTTCACCACTGTTTGAGACTTCCCAATTTCTGTCCCTCCTCGGGTCTCCAACACGCAATCTTCTTGCTGTCTACTTGTCCCTTCTCCTAGCTCCTCATCAATGTTCCCTACACCTCCTCGGGGGTCTTCCGCAATCTGTCCCTCTCTATCTTCTTCTGACCCTGTTTTTTCAAGAATAATCTCAAGTGATTCTTCAATCTCCTCCTCTTCTGATTCAGGAGTGGGTTCTGTGTGTTTTCTCTTTTCTTTTCTTTTACCCCCACTGCTACTTGAAACTTCAGGCTCTTTATCAGAATCTGATCTTCTCTCTGATACTCGCAGTGATTCTCTTGAAGCTCTCTCTGCTTCTTTTCTCACTGATTCCGTATCTTCAGGATCTTCACCATCACTGGAATCTGACTCTTCAAAATACTCTTCACCAGTTCCCTCTCTCGGGCTTGGAACTCTCAGAGTATGACTTGCATGTACCCAGTGCCTCACTCCAGCACACTTTACTGCAGTCGTTGTAGTCAGAATAACTTGTCTTGGCCTTCCCCACCTTGGAATCAAGCAATTTCTTCTTCTGTGCACCTTAATCCTCACCCAGTCTCCTGGACTCAGATCATGGGCTTGCTTCTTCTCAAGTGTGGTAGCTTCTTCTCCAACCTGGTGAAACACAGAATGAACTGCGTCAGCCAGGCCTTTACAGTAATCCAAAATCATGTCATCAGTTATTGCCACCAATTTATTTACAGGCACGAATGCATGGCGCATTGCACGTCCCATAATTATTTCATGCGGGCTCAAACCTGTAGTTCTATCTGGAGTAGATCTCATTGTCATCAGGACTAGAGGTAACACATCTGGCCATTTCATGCCAGTGGCTAAACACATCTTTCCAATTCTATTCTTGATTGTGCCATTGATCTGCTCAACCACACCAGAAGCCTCTGGTCGGTATGCACAATGTAGCTTCTGCTGTATTTTCAATGCTTCACAAATTAAACCAATGAGTTCATTTTGAAAGTGTCTACCTCTGTCAGACTCAACTGTAACTGGAAACCCGTACCTAGGAATCAATTCTCTCAACAGTAATTTCGCCACTGTTAATCCATCATTTCTTCTAGTCGGGTAAGCTTCCACCCACCTTGAAAACAAACAGACTACCACTAGAACATACCTCAATCTGTTCACCTGGGGCATTTCAATGAAATCAATTTGCATTCTTGTAAAAGGACCTCCTTCTCTGCCAATTGTCCCTAGACTCACCACTGTCTTTTTCCCTGTGTTGAATTGCTGACAAATTAAACACCTTTGACAGATGCTCTCCGCAATTGTCCTAAACTTTGCATTGTACCAGGTTTGTTTAAAGGATCTTACCATCGCGTCCCTCCCCAGATGTCCCTGGCCATGATACATCCTTGCCATTGACGACAAAATTGAGTTTGGCATTACTGGTCTGCCATCTCTGTAGACCCAAACATGGTCTGTTTCTCTTGGAGCACATCCTGCCTTAACCCAATCTTGTTTCTCTTCTTCTCCTGCCTCATCTTGTAACTGCTTTACTTCATCCCACGTTTCTAGAACATTAGTAAACATCACAGAAAGAAAAGACATTTCTTCCATCCTATCCCTGTTAATCGATTGATTTGTTTTGGCACAATACTGTGCCACATCGTTTGCGTATCTGTTACCAACAGTGATAAAATCGTCCCCTGAACCATGTGCAGCACATTTTACAACCGCTAACTCCTTAGGCAGCTGTATCGCCTCAAGCAATTTTCCAATCAACTCAGCATTCTTTATCGGAGTTCCACCCGATGTCAAGAAACCTCTTTGTAGCCACAGTTGGCCAAAGTCATGCACCACTCCAAATCCATATTGACTATCAGTCAACACAGTTGTTCTCAAATCTTTCCCAATCTCACAAGCTTTTGTCAATGCCACTAATTCAGCAACTTGTGCAGATTTCACTCCTTTCAATGGTGATGCTTCCATGACCTCTGAAACTTTGCACACTGCATATGCTGCACATAACACACCATTATCATTTCTCAGGCATGATCCATCCACAAACAACACATGGTCATTCTCAGGTAAGGGAATATCCCTTATGTCTGGTCTCGGTTTTGTACAGTACTCAAGCACATCCAAACAATCATGATCATCTTCCATTTTTATACCCACATTTTCAATATCCGGCAAGAGTGTTGCTGGATTCACATTCACACATCTCTCAAGAGTCACATTTGATGCTCCCAGAATCACTTTTTCGTACTTAGTCAGCCGACTATGTGACATATGCTGAGTTCTGCTTCTTGTCAAAAGAATTGCCACATTGTGAGGTACGAATACCCTTACAGGATACCCCATTATGATCCCCTCACTCTGTTCCAGGCTTCTGCATGTCGCAGCCACAGCTTTCAGACAACCTGGTAACCCCACGGCTACAGTGTCAAGTGTCGATGAGAAGTATGCAATAGGCCTTCTCAATTGCCCATGTTTCTGGATTAACACTGAAAGTGCACATCCATTTCTCTCACTGCAGTACAGTTCAAACTCTTTTTCGTAGTCAGGCATACCCAAAGCTGGGGCCTCACACATTTTAGTTTTGAGCTCTTCAAATGCTGCCAATTGTTCTGCATCCAGATCTAACGGATCTGTCATTTCACTTTTTGTCAATTTAATCAATGGCTTTGCTATCAGGGAAAAATTAATTATCCACTGACGACAATATCCCACCATACCCAGGAACATTCTCACTTCTCTCTGGGTTTTCGGAGCTTTCATTTCTCTGATTATTCTGATCCTGTCAGTAGTCACTTTTCTCAGACCTTTTTCAATATTATGTCCAAGATAATGCACTTCTTTCTTGCAAAATTGCAATTTGGCTGGAGATACCTTTAACCCTCCATCTGCCAGATGATTCAGTAAAGCTATGGTATCCACTTCACAAGCTTCACGTGTCTTTGATGCCACAAGTAGGTCATCAATATATTGTACTAGCACTGAGCTCTCAGGCATGATTAGACTTTCCAACGATTTTTTCAATAACTGATTGAATATCGAAGGACTCTCCGTATACCCCTGTGGGATACGACACCATGCTAAAATACGCTGGCCAAACCTAAATGCAAAAATCGGCTGGCTGTCATGATGCAATGGAATTGAAAAGAACGCATGACACAAATCAATCACTGTATACCACTCAGCATCATGTGGAATTTGATACAGAATCACTGATGGATTTGGCACAATGGGACAACATGCCACCACAATTTGATTAACTTTTCTCAGATCCTGTACAATCCTAAATTTGCCATTGGGCTTTTTCAGTCCCATTATCGGGGAATTACACGGACTACTCAGTAGTTCTCTCAGAACTCCCTGCTGAATCATTTTCTCAATTATAGGAGTTATCCCTTCAATTATTTCTGGTGTCATTTTGTACTGAGGAATGTTAGGATATGTAATTCCCTCTTTCACTGCAATTTTCACTGGATCTACATTATTCATCAATCCCACATCCTCTCCTGTAAAATCCCAAACTGCTCTTTTCACTGTGTCTCTCAGCACTTGAGGCAAATCCTCCGGATTAAACACAGCAAATGCACCAATTAACTCACTTTCTCTATTCTCTAGAGTCATTCGGTAGAAAACATCATCATCTGGTGTCTCAAAAGCTATTCCATCTGGTGTACAAAAAATTGTACAATTCATCTTACACAATAAGTCCCTACCTAACAGGTTCACTGGACTCGTGTCACAGACAATAAATCTATGCATGTCTGAAAATTTCCCTATCTGTACTCTTACTGGTTCAGTAAGACGTGTTCTGATTTGTGTATTGGCTACACCAACTACTTGGATTGCTTCATCCGAGAGAGGAAGATTTCTAACATCGGTTGACCTGACAGTTGATCTTGTCGCACCTGTGTCTACCAAAAAAGTAACACTCTCCTCATTTATTTTCCCATCCACAAATGGTCCTGCCTGGTCTATTTCTAGAGTTGCACCAAGTATGCACTCTTCCTCCTCTCTTCGGCACCGTCAATAATCACCCTCAGACTCACTCCCTTCACTCTTTAACAAGTACTGTTGTACTTTGTTAGTACGTCTCGGTTTGTTTACCTGCTCATCATTGAAGAATCCCGAGTCCTGATTGTACTTTTGTACCCCTCTATTCTGCGGTAAGGGCGGTTTTGGCTCTTGACTCTGCTGTCTCACAACTTTCTGCTGTTGTTGCTGCTGGATATTCCCATCATTCTGCACCTGTTGATTTAAGGATTTACCCTCATTTAATGGTGGATTAGGACATTCCGATCTCCAATGTCCCAGTTGGCCACAGTTGTGACACGGGAACTTCTTTTTGGCTTCCTCAAGACTTCCTTTCCCTTTTCCTGCAAATCTCGGTCTATTTCCTCCATTATTTCCTGGATTATTTGCCTGTTCCACCAACTGTGCTTCCTGTCTTTCTGCAACTTTCACTTGTGCCCACATCGCTTTCTCTTTCAGCTTTCTTTGTTTTGCTTCAATTTCATCACTAAAGTATTTTGCATGTCTCAGAATCTCATCTACTTTCTTACTCTGCCAATCCACTGTGTGTTCACGAATTCTCTCACCAATTTCTGGTCTAAGACCATATACAAATCTGTATACAAAGTGACTCAAATCTTTGTCACCCAGGTGTTCATCTCCACTGAATTGTTTAAAAGCCAGTATCAGCCTTTCGTAAAAAGCATGAACTGATTCTTTTGCTTCCTGTTGTGTTCGATCTATTTTAACCCAGTCTGTCTCTTTTGGAGGAACTTTACTCTTCAGGTATACCATCACCTGATCATACTTCCTCATTACTTCTGGATCTGGTGCCCCTGTTCTTGGATCTCTTGGATATTCCTCAGTAGGCCAACTCACAACTATTTTACATTCAGTCCACAAGTCTGCTGGAACTATTATATCAAACAGACTATTCAGGTCAACCCACAGCACTTTTGACAATTTCACAAACCTATCTACCTGCCTATACCACTCGACGGGCTTTTCTCTCAATCGAGGGAAATCATTCGTAAATGATAAAATATCCTGTCTGGTCCATGGAACATGTACATATCCTCCTCCAGGTATTTCTCTCATGGGATAATTCTCCACTGGTTTCTCCTTTTCTCTCACTGGAAATGCTGAATAAGTTGTTCTATCCTCAGATTCCTCTCTTTTCTTATACCACCTATCCTTCCACTTTTCTACATCACCCCATCTTCTCAATAATGCCACCATTTCTTTAATCTGTCCTGTTCTACCAGAAGTATTCAAATTTTCAATATCTTTCTCTGTGAAATCCATCCTGTACGTTTTCTGCAAAGCCTTTACTCTATCAATGTCAACTCCTTGCTCATTTGCTATTGCTCTTAGTCTATCATGTGTATTTCTTGCTCTCCATGTTATGCTCTTGCACATGAACATTAGCTCACCATCATGATGACTCTTCAGGATTTCTGTTGGAACTGTTCCTGTCACAAGCTCTTCTAATTCTATACGTAACTTAACCACATCAATAACTTGTGAATCCTTGTCCTTTTTCTGAAGAACCTTCATCCAATCATTCAAATCATCAACTGTTATTTCAGCAGTTTTTCTCACTGGGACCACTTTTTTCTGCGGTTCTAAAATCGGCATCCCTGAACAACTAGGTTCACTAACATCCAATAGTTCACTACATGTGTCATGTCTGGTTTGTCTCAGGTCACTTCTCCCTGTCCTTTTATCTGAATCTCCTGAAGGACCAACTGAATTTGTCGATTCATTTACAATATATGGAATTACCAGTCCTTTCTCACCTGCTCTCTGTTTATCAAACACAGGCATAACTGGACCTATTGTTACAGGCACCGTAACAGCTTCCAGATTCTTCGTTAACTCCCTAATTTTCTCAGTCAGTTCTGTTGTTGTTTTTGCTAATTTTCTGGCATTTTCCTCACTACCTCGATTCTCTCTCTCCCTGAAAGAACTACTACCTCTTGATTCAGGTGTCATTTTTTCTTTCTCAACTGTATCTCTTATCGGAGAAACAACTGGTGTACTCTCATCTGGTTCTGGTCTATATGGAGGTGGTCTCTTGTAAATCATGTCATTTAAGACCTCATCCTCATACTCTCCATATCTTCTCATATCTGACTCAGGAACCCTTTCTGTTGAAGGAGCAGAAACTTCAACTGTTCTCATTGGATATAATCCCTCTGTCATACTAGCATCTCGCCATCTTTTCATTCGATCATGATGTGTTTCACGATCATGTCTCCTCCCAAACATGTACCTGTAATACCCTCCAGATCTTTGCTTTTCTCGGTCATGAACTTCCTCTTCCCATTCCACTAAAGCCTCAAACTGTGTAGGTCTCGGCTTCGGGTCTAAGCATAACATCTTTTCCCGTAAATTTCTCAACACGGCCAAATTAAATGAACCATGTTCTGGAAATGCTAGAACACCATCTTCTTTAGTATACCTAACCCAATTCTGCAACCATATACAGGTATGTAATCCATATTTCGCAACCATGAAGGATGCAGGTGTTTTCGCTGGAGGTAGCAACTCACCCTCTCTTGTTTTAACCTCTTTATCCTTGCTAAACCACTTTTTAACTTTTCCAAAGAACGTCTTTTTCTTTTTCTCTTCTTGGTAATACATTTTAGCGCTTACTAAAACTTTCTACTCTTTTCGTATTATAAATATACAATACGAGTTTAGGTTGAAAAACTCGATTCCCACTAACGCACCAATCCTGGAGCGTCTACGTCACTAAACAGCTCTTCCAATCCCTGCGCGACTCACACTAACGCACCAATCCTAGCGCGAACCCTATTCTGATTCACTATCCAATCAGTGCGCGGACCTTCTGACGTCAACAGTCGCTGCAGTCTCTGTCTCCTGTCTCTGTCACTCGTCTACCCCTCCTTTACAAAAAACTCTCAGTAGACTTTGTGTGTCAAAACTTCTACAAAATCTATTAGTTACAACATAAAAACATCTCCATTGTCTGCTTCGCTAACCACAGAATAGTAAAAGAGAGTCTATTTCTCAAGAATCAACAACTTTCATACATCGCATAACTGTTTCCTCTAGGACTTATCCAAAGAGTCTTACAGTCAATAAATGTATATGCATTCACGCACATTCATACGAGAAAAATATAGTACATGCACACAGAATCCTGCTTCCCGAGAACAGCACAATCTGTCCCTGTACAGAATTATAACTCAACAACTAAGCAGCTTACCTCTGCCCAGTTCCTCAAACAAGCTCAGAGAATACCTATTACTCCTCCCGCAATAAGCTTTAACGGCAATCCTTACGGATCCCTGGGACTTAAGACCAGAGTTTCATAGATAACCTTCACTATCATACACACTCCTTATATACCAGAAATATATTCTAATAGTAACATACGACGATGTCACTGATTCCGAACCCAGACAATGTGAACGCGCAACTTCAATTGTCACACGTAATTCCTTACAATCCCGTCTTTCCCGAGAGCAGCATATACTTCCCTCTGCCCTACTACGGAACTGCTACCACAGCTTCCAAATTCCAGAAGCACTACATATAACTCAACATGACAACTCCAACATATAGTATTAGTACATATACCAATATCATCAAAAATAAATCAATAATCAAAAAGCTAATATACAAGCAATCTTATCTTATCAAGATCAAGACAACCATCTATAACCATCCTCTGCTACCAGAGAAATTGATAGAGATCAGGGTATCAAAAATATGCCCACTACCACGGATAGAGTAATCTCACAGTTACACGCACATACATTCATCATACGCTAGGGCCCATTTCACTAACATACGCTCAAATACTCTACCAGCAATAAACCTGTGGGAAGAAAACTCCTAAACCACCCTGCATCTATATCTAAGCGATAGGACCTGATTATAGTGGTTGTCCTTAAACATACTCTATACAATCTATACAACAATGATCAAAAATGTACACAATAATTGACAAGAAAGAATATTCAACACCATGTTTAAAAGTTATATTGCTTTATCTAAATTAATCAAAGTAAATCAATCAGAATAAATCATTTCTCATAGTTACCTATTCTAACTAAGTGTCAGAACGGGTCAGGACCAGTCTCTCGGTAAGTCTCTCAAGACAGAGTCCTCAGCATCGATCCTCAGCAACGCAAGTTCACGCGGCAAAGGTAAAATGGCAAGTGGCAAAAGGGTGGCAAAATCCCTCCCTAAGCTAACAGTTTTTATAATGAAAAATACAATAGAAACACACATAAAGTTGGCAGGATAAACTGTATCACTGAACAGAACGAGAAGGAAGAAATGTAACATTGCTACATCTGGAAATCTCCGCTCAGGAAAAGTCACAAGACGTGAACTACGGAACAGGAACCAAGAAACTATCAAAGTATCCAACTTGTACAACTTCCCTCGGCAGCCAGGCCACAGTTCATTATCTGTTTCTGAAGCTCCTTTGTTTGCCAAGGACGTTCCATTTCTTTTGGAGATCCTCCAAACTGCTGATGTCCTCATGGAAAAATACAATAAGGACCACGGTCAGTTGTCTTCGACCTTTCTCCAGCAGGGGTCTCTCTTGCCACATCACAGAAATATACCACAGCCAGGCTTCGAAATACTGTCAGCTCGGCTAAGGCCTTCATAGGCCACAATAGACCATCTTTAATTAAAGAGACAAAATAAACGTTACTACAACATAATGATTAAACAGTGTTAACCCCACTAATACCCTTATGTGTTATGCATTTATCTAGCCTAGCGACATAAAAAGCATTAATTCAGACAGCGTTTTGTGCTCAAAATAAATAGCACACAGCAACGTTTAAACATGAAAACTTGCACGTTATTGTAAATACAAAAACAGCACAAATAAGCTAACCCTCATGTAACTTTCTCTTGTGTTAGGACAAACGGGTTGATTAGTAAAACACACTTGCACAAGACAAATAATTAATTGTTAATTATTAATAAATTATTAAAACGCATAGACATGCCAGAGCTTCAAAAGCCCCAGAATTTTCTAAAAGAAAACTCAGCTCCAGCAGCTGCTGTTCAGCAATAGTGAGATCCTGAGCACTAGTATTGCCGGTAACCTCATCCACAGTGCCTGCTTCTATTTGCGACTCCCCCTCCCACGCCCGCACTTCTTGGCATTTTCTCCTTGCGCCCCCTTCTTCTCCGGGTGGCCCTGTTTTGGCGGGCACTTTGTTGCGTGGTCTTAATGTCTCCTTCCTGCTGCATTTTAAAATTTCCAGCTCTTCCCCCAATGTCAATTTGATGTTATTAGGCTCAGATCTGGCACCTAAATTGTCAGAATACGATCCACTCTCCACAGCAGAACTCAGATCCGAGACCGAGGGGGAATCTGTCGGTTTCTGACCTCTCCGGATTTCACTAGCATTGCCCATACGTTTATTAGCTGTGGCAGTTCTCATGGAATCGTAACTCCTTGCAAATGTAAATATTTGCCCATTCGCATAGTCGTCACGGTCTCTTCTAAATTCGTAAGTTTTTCCTGTTTTTATTTTTTCCTCCTCCATGCGTAAGCGATTAGTCATTTCCTCTGTCATTTTTTGTTTAATCTGGGGATCCCCCTGTTGCTCTATTTCTTTCTCCAACAGCTCGATTTTCTTAATAAGCTCACACCTGTCAATATCCGCGTATTTGACGAGGATTTGAACTAGTCTACGAGACTACTCGAGATTACGCCATCATGAGTGGGTTTGGCGCCTCGTAACTGGGGGCGATCATTATCCGGAGACCCCTGGGAATCCTCCCCACATCTAAATATCTCCGGAGCAATCTTGCCTCCCACCATTTCAACTGTTCCTGTCGTTTGAGCTTCTCAAGTGCTCGAAAACTGTCCTTAAGCCCTTTGCCCTTACTGTTGGGTTCTTCATTGGTTGCTTTGCTGGCCCCTTGTATGTCTTCCGGGGAATTTGAAAACATCCCCTCGGCCGCCAGTTCGCGATCTTTGAGTATGTCTACAGACATGTTGGCTAATATGATATAATATCCCAGTAACACTTCCTTCAATCGGTAAATACATTGAGGAGCTCTTACTGATTTGCACACCTCCCCACCTGTGTATTGCCGTTATTGCGTACCTTGTGAAGACTTTGCCGCACCGACCGCGGTTCCCTTCGGAGATGTATACTCGCAGATGTATACTCCTCCGAGTTTCACCTGACTCCAAAAGACCGCCGGTGTCTCCCGTCGCCTTCAATACTAGTCCGCTATTCACTTTTGGCTCACAGGGGGCTCCGTCCTTTCCGTTTTCGGAAAACTTTGATTAGTGCCCCGGGGGTTCCCGCCGAATTGCACCACGAGCCCGCGATGCCGTCAGCAGATATCCCGGGACAAGACTTGCCAGATACGGAGCCACTTGTAGGAAGGGGGTCCACGAGCCAGAGCAAATCAGTCCGGCAAACTATTCCTCAACTCGCTTTCAGCTTCCACCTTCATTCAGGAAAAACGAGCGTGGACCCAGGTATCTGTGCAGTATTATTTTATTTTATTGCCAGCTCTGCCATTACATGTTTCGGGCGATCCCACCCTTCATCACATGACAACTCCTTGACATGTTACTTCGCCTTATAAAGTGCAAGTGCAATTGACAATCCCATGAACAGTGAAAAATACTCATTTTTCACCTATAAATCGGTCACATAATAAAAACATAAATGTTGTAGAGTGGCCAATAAATATCCTATTAAGACGGATTCATAGATATGAAAATATATATTAAAAATATATATTAATATCAGCTTAAAATGCCTGAACCACGTCTTAAAAGTAAAACCATGTCCAACTTGTGAAACCATATAATGTGCATACCTCATCAGTGCAAAAAAACAAAATTTTATGTGTAAAACATAAATGAATATAAATTAAAAAAACTTAAACATTTTCTGGTTCCAGCATAGCATAAACTCTGAAGCATCTTATTTGAAGGTCCCCTAATGTAAACATATTTGCCAAAATCCGATTCCTAAAGTATATTCTTGTACCATACATGTAGACCCAAGGAACACGGATAATATTGTGCAAAAAAACATCAGTTTTAAAGTGCATCTATGCTAAGGACAAATTTCGTCTGTTTCATGGATAAAAAATAGTTGATTCCTCAGAAAATCACATTAAATAAATAGAGGTATAAAATACACTTTCTAAATAAGATTTCTAAAATCCAACCGTAAATATCATAAATACATAAATATCCTAAAATGCAAGTAAAAATATAATGTTTATAAGAGTGAATTCAAATCGTTGCTGGAGACGGTGTATAACTTTCTATCTTTCTTGTCAGAGTATTCCATCTTCTCTAATTATTTACAAATCAGTCAGTCCACATTCTCATACAAATGTGTATAAATCTTTGTTTCAACCCCGTGAGTGCATCGTATCCTTTTGGATGGAGCTGTGATGTTATAAGGGAGAACCCACCCTCTGACACGATGCACCCACTCTAGGAGTTCAGCGGTTTAGGTGGGACTTGGAGTTGTGTGTTTAATAAACCGCTTGAACCGCCGCTGAGGTGATGGCCCTGCCGACCATGAAGGGAGCGAGCTATGCAAGCCCGAGGACGCCGATCCATTTGACCGACGCCTGCAGGAAAGTTACCTGTTACCTGTTACATCCAGAGGCTGACGAGGGGTTCATCCGGTGTTTTTAGAACTTTGGCCTGCAACGAGGGGCTAGGAGGGACTGCCTTAAGGAAACGATCAACCGGGTATCTATGGCCTTCGCGTTGTTACCGGAATCGGCCCATCAGGGACTAACATCATTTTCCATCCTGGATGAATTTCGAAATATGAGATTGCCGGTTCCATGCCGATGCCGGGACACAACGCAGCTGTGGAACCGCAGCCATAATAACTGTAGCCCTCCTATTGGCTGTGAACCCACCAATAGGTAGTGATGACACAACTCATAAGCCAATCAAACACCGGATGACATATTTTAGCAGTTCACTCATTGAGAAAGACATCACGCCGAAACATGTCTGAGACAACTGCTTTTAATAAATATTGGTTTCAACCCAGTGAGTGCATCGTATCCTTTTGGATGGAGCTGTGATGTGATAAGGGAGAACCCACCCTCTGACACGATGCACCCGCCCCAGGAGTTCAGCGGTTTAGGTGGGACTTGGAGCTGTGTGTTTAATAAACCGCTTGAACCGCCGCGGAGGTGATGGCCTTCCGATCATGAAGGGAGTGAGCTATGCAAGCCCGAGGACGCCGATCCATTTGACCGACGCCTGCAGGAAAGTTACCTGTTACCTGTTACCTCCAGCGGCTGGAGGGGTTCATCCGGTGTTTTTAGAACTTTGGCCTGCAACGAGGGGCTAGGAGGGACTGCCTTAAGGAAACGATCAGCCGGGTATCTATGGCCTTCGTGTTGTAACCGGAATCGGCCCATCAGGGACTTACGTCATTTTCCATCCTGGATGAATTTCGAACTATGTGATTGCCGGTACGACACGGATGCCGGGACACAACGCAGCTGTGGAATCGCATCCATAAGAACTGTAGCCCTCCTATTGGCTGTGAGCCCACCAATGGGTAGTGATGACACGACTCATAATCCAATCAAACACCGGATGTCATATTTTAGCAGTTCACTCATTGAGAAAGGCATCACGCCGAAACATGTCTAAGACAACTGCTTTTGATAAATATTGGTTTCAACCCCGTGAGTGCATTGTATCCTTTTGGATGGAGCTGTGATATATATATATACACACACACACACACACATATATATATATATATATTATCTACTGGCGGTCGCCAGTAGATAGTTATAGTTAGGACCGTGTTTCCATAGGAAATGTGAAAATTCTATTTTGAATAACTTTGGCGCCGGTTGACGAATCCTCGCAAATTTTTCAAAATAGGTGGGGCGCTCCGCTCCGCTCTTACCCTGAAAGTCTTGGGGTGATTAGTCAAGCGGGAGCCGAGAAAAAAGGGGCGTCCCAAAACGCATTTTCCCCATGCATTTTTCCATAGGGACCTTTAGTCCAAGGTACAGCCCGAACGGCTGAACAGAATTACTTGAAATTTGGCAGAGAGGTAGTCCTCAGGTCAGGGATGTGCCTTTTGAATATCTGGAGTCAATCTGTTCAGTATTTCCAGAGAAAATTTCAGTTAAAAGTACATATATATCTATAAACGAGCACCGTGCGCGCACAGTGCGTGCACGGTGACGTGCGCGAGCGCAATTCTGATTGGTTGTTAGATGTCAGTAAACATTCGAATCGGTCGAAATCAGGAAGTGTCGGCCGCCATTTTGTCTCTCGCAGTCTGAGGCAGTGAAAAACAAAGGTGGAGAACATGAAAAGGGGGCAGGGTGGACAGTTCCTGACCCCCTAGCCTTTGTCAGGGGGTCACTGAAGGACCCCCAAGGGCGAAAAAAACATGTATTTTTTGGTGAAAAAGCGCGGGGTGCGCGCACCGTGCGCGCAGAGCACCCCCAACACACCGTGGGCGCGCGCACCGAGTGCCCACAGCGCGCGCACGGCAAGCGAAGCGCACAGTGCGGTGCGCGCACGGTGAAAACCTGAAAAAAAAATATTAATAAATACATAACTTGGCATTTAAAAAAAACGTACAAATTCACTTAAAAAACCATAGGTTTCACACACGTTATAGTTAGGAACTAGCATTTAAAAAACCTTGCAAATTCACTTAAAAAACCATAGGTTTCACACATGTTATAGTTAGCTGGACATTTCCCTCGTAAAAAACCAATGAAATTCCCCCGTTATAGTTAGTGTAGGCAACTATAACTCACGCGACCGCAATCCTCTGCTGATGACGTCAGATATTACATCACTGTATTTAGACACCTATTTACACATCTCTTCTTCCATTAATCTTTAGCTATACATATATTACAAATATTTATTTTTCAGAAAGACACATATGTAATCAGTGATGAAATATCTGACGTCATCAGCAGAGGATTGCGGTCGCGTGAGTTATAGTTGCCTGCACTAACTATAACGGGGGAATTTCATTGTTTTTTTACGAGGGAAATGTCCAGCTAACTATAACATGTGTGAAACCTATGGTTTTTTAAGTGTATATATATATATATATATATATATATATATCTATATATCTATATATATATATTCCAACAACAATGAGGTCAATGGCGCCAGATCGCTCAGCAGCGGGTGCAGACTGCGGGCCGGACCCAAGGCCAGAAATCAATTTTATCACAAAGTTCAGTCGCACACACCAATCCTTGTTTCTCCGCTTTTTATTACACGAACAGAGCCAGTCTGTCAGGCTGGCTCTGTTCGTGTAATAAAAAGCGGAGAAACAAGGATTGGTGTGTGCGACTGAACTTTGTGATAAAAAAAAAAAGAAAAAAAATATATATATATATCAATGATCCTTGCCTTAACTCCTTCGTGGTATCGGAAAGCAAGAGCAGACCCAGATTCGTCGATAGTGATTTTTATTTCTTAGCTCACCACCATGTCGCCTTGACGCGTTTCGGTCGGGAACTCCGACCTTGCTCACACAACAGCGCATGGGTGACATGTCTCTTTAAATAGTGCAAACAATCAACAAAGTGTAAACATGGAAGAGTTACTACTATTTGATAGTAATACAATTGTGCATAGCATTACATGTTAATACAATTCATAATTATGTTTGGGCTTAAATGCCTCTAAATATTTTGTGACCGTAACAGGTTATGAATTCATGCCAAATATTCGGATATCATATAACTTAAAAATCATAGAATAAATTCAAATGATTAAAATATTAAGATTTTAAAGTTTTTGTATTTCTACTGATGATAATCAATACTGATTGGCATAATATTCCCTATTTCCTATTCACCACTCTTTTATATGGGCACGTGGGGATATCTCAGTATAAATACAACTTGGCCCAATACATAATCCTGATACAGTCATCCCAAATTGCGTAGCTCAACCATGTTAAAATATTGTATATAAAGTGTCTAAGTGCATAAAGAGAAAAATGTCCCCATAATCCTATTTATTCTAAAAACGAGATCCCAGTTTGAACTATTTTTAATTTATTTCGATTTTTATACTATATATATGTGTGCAAATGTGCAAAAAATATGTGCAAAAAGGTGCTTGTGTGCAAAAGAAAGTACGGATAATACAAATATAAATATATTTGTATAAAAGTTATTATATGGCGTTAATGCCTCAACACGAGGATAGGATGACAAAACCATCGTGCAGTTAAAATACACAGAAACAGAATAAATGGAAATGGAGGTAGATCCATAGATAATCACTGAACAACATAATAGGTTGATTCCCACATAATGAATTATAAAACCATATTATAAAATCATTTCAACCTAAAAAATTGTCAATAAATTAACTAAAATTACTCCTAAAATTTGCATACAAATATTTTAACCATGATATGACATAAACTCAACAAAATAGCATTAAAAAATACTATTAAAATTCCAGTTTCAAGACTAGGTGGAGAATAACATATATATATATATATATTATCTACTGGCGGTCGCCAGTAGATAGTTATAGTTAGGACCGAGTTTCCATAGGAAATCTCAAAATTCTATTTTGAATAACTTTGGCGCCGGTTGACGAATCCTCGCGAAATTTTCAAAACTAATGGGGCGCCCCGCTCAGCTCCTACCCTGAAAGTCTCGGGGTGATTCGTCAAGCGGGGGCTGAGAAAAAAGGGGCGTCCCAAAATGCGTTTTTCTCATGCATTTTCCCATAGGACCTTTAGTCGAAGGTACAGCCCGAACGGCTGAACAGAATTACTTGAAATTTGGCAAAGAGGTAGTCCTCAGGTCAGGCATGTGGCTTTTGCATATATGGTGTCAATCTGCTCAGTAGTTCCTGAGAAAATTACAGTTAAAAGTACATAAATATCTATGGGTGCGCACCGTGCGCGCACGGTGCCGAGCGCGAGCGTAATTCTGATTGGTGGTTACATGTCAGTCAACATTCGAATCAATCGAAATCAGGAAGTGTCGGCCGCCATTTTGTGTGTTGTGTGTGTGACAGGGAAAAAGAAAGGTGGAGAACGTGAAAAGGGGGCAGGGTAGAGAGTTCCTGACCCCCCAGCCTTTGTCAGGGGGTCCCTGCAGGACCCCGAAGAGTGAATTGTTGTTTTTTTTCAAAAAATCGCGGGGTGCATGCACCCCTAGCCGCCATTTTGAGTTTTAGAGGCAGAAGAGAGTTAAAAACACGAGTGGAGAACATTAAAAGGGGGCAGGGTAGAGAGTTCCTGACCCCCTAGGCCTTCTCAGGGAGACCATGAAAGACCCCTTAGGTCCCAAAAAATATCGTGGGGTGCGCGCACAGTGCACGCTCGGTGCACGCACGGCGGCAATAAATTTATTAAAAAAATAGAAATAAAAATCAAATTTAAGTGTTTAGATGTTGGTTGGCTCTAAAAAGAGCCGTTGTGTTCATTGAGTGTTTTTTTTTTTACCTATAAGTAAGCAGAGCCTAAAGTTCAAGAGGAAGAGACTGTTGCCTTCATCTGTGAAATGTACACCGTCTCCTCTATAAATGCCTTGCATGTTGTAACGCAAGTTGTTGTGGTATATAGAACCCATACCATAGTCTCTGAGGAAAGCAGAAACAGACTTATTGACGTGCTTTCTTGCTTTGTCAATCTGCGGACAATATTGGTTGGACCAGTTCCACTTTAGCCTTTGGCATATATTAGAATATACAAAGGTAGTTTGTGGAAAAAGTGACATCAATTGCACAAAGGTGTTCTTAACAAGCATTTCCAGACCTACCCCAGTTAAAGTGCCTAGGTCATTTCCACCACAGTGCACAATTATAAGGTCAGGCTGTGGGAGATGTAGAAAGGATTTCACCAAAGGCATAAATTGGTGCCACTTTAACCCTCTCTGCCCAATCCATTTAATGTCTACATTTGGCAAAGCAAGGTCTTTCACAATACATCTTTTTTCTGCATACTTTTCACTCCAGAAGACATAGCTATGACCTGCAATCCACACTGTGAACATCTTTCAAGGAGATCTGAATGCACTCAGAAGGTGTCTTTCAGTAGAATGGCAATATGAAAAGAAAGATAGTTGTAAAATGGAGGCTTACATACTTTTTTTTTAATAAAATGAAATCATTGGCTGTTTCAGACCATTCAACACTAAAAACTAGGCTGAATGTTTAAATTTTTAAAAGCATGTTTTGTATTGGTTCAGAAAAATGTGTTCCCACAGAACATTACTTTGGATTTGCTGTTAGGTTTGAAAAGTCAGGCACTCTTGCTCTTTGGATTAGAAACATTGTGTGCTGAACTTCTAACCTCTCTGCTCACACCAGTGTTCCATGACCTGTTGCTATGGTAGCAGGCAGAAGTCATGGTGGGGGTAGGGATCATTTGGAAATGGTTGAACTTTGCAACCAATAGAAATGTATGTTTCCATTTGAAAAAATGTGGGAAGCACTGTGATTTGAAGTTAACATGTATATGTGTGAAAAAAGAGAGGGAAAGTTTGCCATTTACTGGTTCTGGTGAGAGGTGTACAGCTCAGAGATTCGGGCTCTGATAATCTGCTGTGTGAGTGCCACATTTCTTTCTCAACTAACTACTTTCAAAGGTGAGTTATGAATTTGAAAGGGGGTGTATGTGGTGCATTTTGATATAAATAATAGAAATGTGATTCTTGTTTTAAAGTTGTGTTTTACATTTTATGTTTTGGAAGATATTTAACTGCCTTGAACTTGTAAGATATTATGGAGTATGTCTTCACCATACGTTAAGGTGTACTGGTATCAACCAGGAATACTGTTTTCTGCCTAGAATCACACCATGAGTCTGTGTGCATAAAGGAATTGTTGTCAGAGATTTAATTTGTGTTGGTCTGGTTCTGTAAGACTTACATTCGTCGGAAAGGGGCAGCTTGTTTTCTTGAAGTGTGATGGCTAGCATTCAGCACAAATCAATATCTCACAAATGAGAGGCAAATGCTAACACATTTGAAATCAACATGGTAGATTTTCCTTCCACTCCTGCAATGGGTGAGGTAGTTCCTACGTGTTACAAACTCCAATTAAAACTTACCACACATGTACTCTTACATACATCTGTGCAGTCTTCATACAGTTGTGCAAGCGTCCATGCAGATCTCTCTTGCACCTGACAATACACAGTCTCCAGAAGTACGCTCTTAGCACACAGCCAGCTGCTTCTCCTGCACTCTCATGCTAACTATTCAGCACTGTGTGGTATTTCAGATAGCAGTGAGTAACGCTAACACAATCAACATCACTAAGGTTCCTTTCCTTTGCTGTAGTCTAATCACTCACCCAGGTTACACATGCTCATAGTCTCAAGTAGCTGGTAGGACATGTGCTCTTTTCTGCTTCTCTAAACTATAAAGAAAATGTGTCAGGCTGTTACAGTAATTATCACTTACAAAACCACAGTGGTAAATGTGCTTTGAAATTGCCAATCAAATATCGTTTTCTGCCTAGAATGACACCATGAGTCTGTGTGCACAAAGGAATTGTTGTCAGAGATTTAATTTGTGTTGGTCTGGTTCTGTAAGACTTGCATTCGTAGGAAAGGGGCAGCTTGTTTTCTTGAACTGTGATGGCTAGCATTCAGCACAAATCAATATCTCACAAATGAGAGGCAAATGCTAACACATTTGAAATCAACATGGTAGATTTTCCTTACACTCCTGCAATGGGTGAGGTAGATCCTACATGTTCAAAACTCCAATTAACCCTTACCACACATGTACTCTTACATACATCTCTGCAGTCTTCATGCAGTTGTGCAAGCGTCCATGCAGATCTCTCTTGCACCTGACAATACACAGTCTCCAGAAGTATGTTCTTAGCACACAGCCAGCTGCTTCTCCTGCACTCTCATGCTTACTATTCAGCACTGTGTGCTATTTCAGATAGCAGTGAGTAACGCTAACACAATCAACATCACCAAGGCTCTTTTCCTTTGCTCTAGTCTAATCACTCACCCAGGTTACACATGCTCATAGTCTCAAGTAGCTGTTAGGACATGTGCTCTTTTCTGCCTCTCTAAACTAAAAGGAAAATGTGTCAGGCTGTTACAGTAATTATCATTTGCTCTACCACAGTAGTAAATGTGCTTTCAAATTGCCAATCAAATATCGTTTTCTGCCTAGAATCACACCATGAGTCTGTGTGCACAAAGGAATTGTTGTCGGAGATTTAATTCGTGTTGGTCTGGTTCTGTAAGACTTGCATTCGTAGGAAAGGGGGAGCTTGTTTTCTTGAACTGTGATGGCTAGCATTCAGCACAAATCAATATCTCACAAAGGAGAGGCAAATGCTAACACATTTGAAATCAACATGGTAGATTTTCCTTACACTCCTGCAATGGGTGAGGTAGATCCTACATGTTCAAAACTCCAATTGACCCTTACCACACATGTACTCTTACATACATCTCTGCAGTCTTCATGCAGTTGTGCAAGCGTCCATGCAGATCTCTCTTGCACCTGACAATACACAGTCTCCAAAAGTACGCTCTTAGCACACAGCCAGCTGCTTCTCCTGCACTCTCATGCTTACTTTTCAGCACTGTGTGGTATTTCAGATAGCAGTGTGTAACGCTAACACATTCAACATCACCAAGGCTCATTTCCTTTGCTCTAGTCTAATCACTCACCCAGGTTACACATGATCATAGTCTCAAGTAGTTGGTAGGACATGTGCTCTTTTCTGCCTCTCTAAACTATAAGGAAAATGTGTCAGGCTGTTACAGTAATTATCACTTGCAAAACCACAGTAGTAAATGTGCTTTCAAATTGCCAATCAAATATCGTTTTCTGCCTACAATCACACCATGAGTCTGTGTGCACACAGGAATTGTTGTCAGAGATTTAATTTGTGTTGCTCTTGTTCTGTAAGACTTGCATTCGTAGGAAAGGGGCAGCTTGTTTTCTTGAACTGTGATGGCTAGCATTCAGCACAAATCAATATCTCACAAATGAGAGGCAAATGCTAACACATATGAAATCAACATGGTAGATTTTCCTTACACTCCTGCAATGGGTGAGGTAGATCCTACATGTTCAAAACTCCAATTGACCCTTACCACACATGTACTCTTACATACATCTCTGCAGTCTTCATGCAGTTGTGCAAGCGTCCATGCAGATCTCTCTTGCGCCTGACAATACACAGTCTCCAGAAACACACTTTTAGCACACAGGCAGCTGCTTCTCCTGCACTCCCATGCTAAGTATTCAGCACTATGTGCTATTTCAGATAGCAGTGTGTAACACTAACACATTCAACGTCACCAAGGCTCATTTCCTTTGCTCTAGTCTAATTACTCACCCAGGTTCAACATGCTCATGGTCTCAAGTAGCTGTTAGGACATGTGCTCTTTTCTGCCTCTCTAAACTATAAGGAAAATGTGTTCAGGCTGTTACAGTAATTATCACTTACTCTACCACGGTAGTAAATGTGGTTTGAAATTGCCAATTAAATATCGTTTTCTGCCTAGAATCACACCATTAGTCTGTCTGCACACAGGAATTGTTGTCAGAGATTTAATTTGTGTAGCTTTTATTGTGTAAGACTTGCAGTCGTAGAAAAGGGACAGTTCATATGATAGGATTTGAAAAGCTCATAAAAAATATAGTAATATATTTAAATTACATAAAGGTATCTTTTTTTAGTTTCTTTCAGGTATTGCTGAACAACACTGAAATAAATTAAAGATGCCTATAAAATCAAGAAAGAGAAAAGAACAGCAACAACAACTATATTTGAAGACAACTGGACAACAAAAATTAGTTGAAGAACCTCATGTTGGAAAAAAGAAAAAGTCTTCTGGTAAGCAGACTAAGGATTTTATAAAAAATATCCTCAAGCACAGAAAAAATGTAAAAAATATATCCACTGCAAATAGTGTTTCAAGTAGAAAACAACAAGACAATCGACAGAATATACTAAATGCTAATGTACAATCAGAAGTAAGAAAGAATGACTTAAAAAGAAAAATAGATTTTAAAAACATTCGTAGAAAAATGCTTCAGAGAAGAGTGATGTTCAATTTGCTAAAGAATGTGAAAAAATATAGGAAGAAAGCCAAATTTTATAAGAAAAAGAAAATATTGAATCAATTGTTGCAAAGGCTTTGGAATTAAAAAGAAAAAGTCAAAAAGCAAAAGAAAAAGAGAAGTGAAAAAAAAACTTTTGTAAAGTGTTCTTAGGAGAATGGAAGCATAGTTCAAGTACTGAACCATTTTTTAATGAAGAGAGTTATCTTCAAAGTAATAGTTTGCTGCATGCAGTTGACACCAGTGGTCGAACATATGAAGTTAAAGATGGTTGTGTAATGGAAAAGGAGAAAATGGTTCCAAGAAATGAGGAAGAAGTGTTAGCTGATGAGGTTATGGGGAGACGTCCTAAAGCCCCAGTGTACACTTGGAATTGTAGTAGTATTTGTACTGTACGACAGGAATCTATTGATAAATTACGTGACTTTCTATGAGAATATAGTAAAAACAGTGTTAAACAGAAGATTAAGGTGCTTCAAAGACTAGATCCATGCAGAGTGAGAGAGAATACTGGTTTGCAAGGACATTCTCTGGCTTGTCTTTCTAGGAAAGTTTGTCAAAATGTTTTTCACCATTTTAGGATGCTGGCAGTTCATCATACTGAAATGAGAAAATTTGTGAGAAGATTGTATTTTGCTAAAAGTTCAGCACTAAAGTTAAATGAGTTGAATAGTGCTCTGTTCCGTGGATCTGTATCAGATGTGAAGAAGGTTTGTGAGGATATTGAGTTTTGTTACTTTGGTCCAGAGCAAGAAAGTGCAGGAAATGACACAGTTACTAAAGAAAATGTGGAAGAGAATGTAGAACTCACTGTTAGTAAAAATTTTGAAGATCAAATGACAAAATTTACTATCATCTCTAATGAAAGACCAAATATTACTTGTATTTGTTGCCGGAGAAGCCATTATAAAACTCAAACAAGGAATGTTGATCTCTATAAAAAAGTGAAAAAGAAAATAATTCTAAGTGGAAGGATTTTGCTACATATTTATTTCTGGAAAATTGTTTTGATTTGGGAGAAGATCAGCGTATTTGTAAATACTGTTATAACAAGTTAGAAGAAAATAAAATGCCAGCTAGAGCTGTACAGAATAATTTAGAATTGGTTGATATTCCTGCAGAACTTTCTGATTTAAATACGTATGAGTCTATACTCATTCAATGTGTCCATCCGTTTCAGACTATAGTTCGTATGGAGCCCAAAACAGGTAAATTACCTCCTTCAGATTTACAAAGAGGTTTAAAAGGAAGAGTTGTCTATTTGCCATTAGATCTGGTTAATGGTGTACCTACAAAGAATAAGACAATTTGGCAGGAGCTGGTAGATGTACGAAAAGTACAAAGAGCAAATTTATATTTGAAAAGAAATAATAAATGGTATGAATCAATTTATATGGATGAAGATGAAGAAGTTTTACTAGCAGACACAGGAATACCAACTGGGCAAATTGAAAAAGTGGATAAGTCAAAAGAAGAAGAAATTTATGAACATTTCAGCATACATCCTCTTCATTCTAAAGAAGTTATGGAAAACACTATTGATCTGTTTCAGATTAAAAAAGCAAAAGGAACTCCCGTGAGTGTATGGGAGGAGAGCTTGGAAGCTCGTTGTTTTCCCCAGCTGTTTCCTACAGGAAAAGGTGGATGATATGATGAACGTCCAGTACAGATTCCTGCTTCTGAGTATCAGACTACAAGATTATATGCAGAAGATCCAAGATTTTGTCAAAGTATTCCTTATTTGTTCCATCTTTTATTTGAAAGTGACTTGTCTGCACTATCTTATGCAGTAAATCACATTTTAAAAACTGGAGTACATCTACATAATGTGTCTGCAAAGGATTTTCTGAACAAAGTGCAACAGCGAGATGATCATTTGGAATCTCAATTGATTAATCTGATGGCTTGTCAGCGTGGGACTAATGAATATTGGTACCGACGCCATGGAGAATTGAAATGTATGTTACGGAATTTAGGAACTCCTACATGGTTCCTTACCCTAAGCTGTGCTGAGTACGCTTGGGATGATATACTGGATTTTCTTCAAGAGGCAAATTCAAATATTGAAAACATCCAATACAAGACAGCAGGAGAAATGTGCTCATTGGATCCGGTTAATGTTTGCAGATATTACAATCATAGATTTGAGGCTATGATGTCCTTCATCTGCAATAAAAAAAATTCACCTCTTGGAGAAGTTGTGGATTTCTTTTGGAGAAAAGAGTACCAAGCAAGAGGTGCTCCTCATATTCATATGCTGTTGTGGATCAAGGATGCCCCAAAATTTGGAACAGATTCTGATGATGCAGTTTTATCTTTCATTGAAGAATATGCAACATGTGCTATACCTAAAAGCACAGAAGAAAAAAACTTAAAAGAGCAAGTTTTACGTTTCCAAAGTCATCGGTGTGGAAAATACTGTCGACGAAAGTACAAGAGTAAAGATAAATTCTACACAAAATGTCGATTTGGATTTCCACGACCTGTTCTTTCAAAAGGAAGAGTAAACAGTTTTATGTCAGCTGTGCGACATACCATTACAAGAAAATCGCCTAAAAATACCTACAACCTAAGAAGAAAAGAAGAGTCAAAATATATAAATGACTACAACCCAGTCATTTTATCCATGTGGAATGCTAACATGGATATTAAGTATGTAGCTGACAATTCTATTGCTGTTGCTTGGTATGTCACATCTTACATCACTAAATCTGAGAAAACGGAATTGAAAGAAATGTGGGAAGAGATTTCTCACGAGAAGACTGTCAGTAAAAAGCTATACAGTTTCAGTTTAAAGATGTTATCGCATCGAGAAATTGGGTCATACGAATGCTCAGATAGGTTATCATCTGCAAGTCTGTACTCCAAATCCAGAAGAATAATTTGGGTAAGTTTAGGCCTTGCAGGAATGCGAAATCGGGTATTGAAATCTATTCGAGAAATTGAATATTTAGCAGAGTACGAACCAGAAAGTACAGACATTTTAAGAACAAACATGTTGGACACATATTACCCAAAGAGAAGTCATCATCTTGAGAACATGTGTCTCTATGAAGTGCTGCAGAACTACATTTTTAAACGGAATACCACAGAAGACATCAACAAAGGAAAATATAAAGTAATTGGTGAGGAAGGATGTTTGGTAAAACAAACAAAAGGAAGTTTGATTAATCACAGAAAGCTGAGTTGCGACACTACTGACAAGAAGGAATTTTACTACTTAGCACTTTTACAGTTGTTTAAACCATGGCGTTCAGAGGATGAATTACTTGGACATTTTCAAAGCTATGAAGATTCCTTTAATGCATGCAAAGATAGCATAGAATGCAGTACTTTCACAACTTATGTACAAATGTTAAATGAAGAAATTGAACAAGAAGCAACAATTGCAGCTGAAGTAGCTAGAGACAGTTCAAGACAGTCAAAGTTCTGGGACGTTCAGTCAAGATCCTCTAGGACAACCAATCGTAGAAAATGAAGCTGCAATAGCCATGACTAAAGTGGAAACAGCTATGAATCCAGCTCAGGAAGATTTAATAAACTTACCAAATTTGGAACAACAACTGAATGATGAACAACAACAAATTTATGAGGAAGTCACAAAACAAATTGATCATGGATTACTACATGAAAATAAAGAGTGCTCATGCACATCATTTGAACCAATCAGAATGTATGTGAGTGGACAAGCTGGAACTGGAAAAGGTTTCTTAATTAAAGTAATTAGAAGCTACCTACAGAAAAAAACTGATTCAACTTTGTCTTGTGTTGTTACTGCTCCAACTGATTTAGCAGCATATAACATAAAAGGAATTACCCTCCATCGTTTGCTAATGTTACCAGTAGAGCATGAGAACAAAATACAATACCTCAAGCTAACAGGAGAAGCATGTTTTGAAGTTTCAAGAGTATTGAAGAAAATGAAAGTTCTCATTATTGATGAGGTAAGCATGGTATCAAACTTAATGCTTGCCTTTGTGCATTTAAGAATGCCGCAAATTCTAAAGACAGACTATGACGTGTTATTTGGAGGAAAATATGTTATAGTTTTTGGGGATCTACTGCAGCTCACTCCAGTTAAAGGACTACCAGTATTTCATACTCTTACACATGAAGACACAAAAAAGTCGTTAGGAAGTATAGGTAATGTGCATATTTGGACATACTTTGAGTACAAAGAACTCATTACCAATATGCGGCAAGCAAATGATGATGAATATGCAAGTATTCTCAAAGATATCAGAATTGGACTACTCACAGAACATGGCAGAAAAGCTTTACAGAGTCGATTGCTATGTAATTTGTTTCCAACAGAACAAATAGTTCCAGAGAAAATATATAAGAAAATTGCAGGAAAAAATACTGTAATCTGCTTAATGCCAACACTACATGAATGCTCTATATTCAATCAAGAACTTTTGAAATTGGAAAATGAAGAGATTATAAAACTGGAAGCTGTGGATAAAATACAGCATGAAGGAATAACTATTATATTTACAAGCAAATTGACAACTAAATTGGATTCTCTAGAGAAAAACATATCGAAAACAGCTGGTTTAGAAAAGAATCTTTATGTATGTATGAACTGTCGAGTAATTTTAAGACGTAATTTGGATGTAGAAAAAGGTTTAGTTAATGGAGCTATGGGTAAAGTTGTGGGTTTTGTTAATTACCAGAAAAAAGAGGGAATTGAATTTTTAAAAATAAAATTTGATCAGATTGAAGAGGTTAAAGACATTAGTCGTTGTTCAGTTCGTTTCTTGCTTGTGAAAGACTTATATGTACGTAGTAAGCAGTTTCCGTTTTCTCTAGCATATGCTGTAACTATTCACAAATCTCAAGGATTAACTGTAGATAGTGCTTTTGTAAACATTGGATCTAGTGTGTTTAAAGAAGGTATGGCATATGTTGCTTTGTCACATGTGAAAAAAATATCTGGTTTATTCATGATAGACTTTGATGAGTCAAAAGTTAGTGCTGATGCAAACTGTGTAAAGGAGTATAATAGATTAAGAAGAAGCTATGCTCCTCATTTAGGTCAGCATCCTGTGTTTGAAAAACGTGTTGTTTGTCGGAAAAGGAGAATTGAGAATATCTGTAATGAGGATGTACAGAAGAGTAAACAAATAGAGACTGATGTGATTGCAAGCAAAAGGAAAAAGGACAATGCTGAAGAGGTTGTTGGGTGTCATTTTGAAAATAGCTCTGGTGTCAACTGCTACGCTAATGTAGTGCTGAATGTTGTATTTTATCTTGAAAGTTTGAAAGAGCAGAGAATACTAAATCATGAAAAAGATTCTGTTCTCTGCTGAGTTTCCTTTATGAGAAGCTGAGTAATGAT